>NW_027210900.1:285000-379189 GCF_029030835.1 Brachyistius frenatus
AGATGTCAAAAGGTCAAATGATCTTAAACTTCAGCACCAGAGTTTTACAAATAAATAGGAATTCCTCGTCCTCCATTCTCAGTCTAGTTTATACAAAGTTCAGGTGCGTGTCCTTGTCCACTCCGTAGTTACCTTTGTGCTCCTCGAACAGATTGCTCAGTTCGTCCATATACAGCTGGTGGAGGGCGTCGAGTTCTTCGGCGGTCGGCTTCTTGTTCTTCTCCACCCGAATTGGCCGTCCGACTGCAGAGAGGTGACAAAGTGCAGCGAGCTTCGTGTCAGTGCTTCATGTCATCTATGGTTTGCGGTATGGCTTTTGTGATACTGTCAAGACGTACAGTATCTTCATCTAAAACACGATGGCATGACTCAGGGATGCATGTCAACCAACCCCAGAAGGCCGTGGTGTGTGTCAGCATCAGTTTGTGTGGTTTCAGCAAACCCTGCTTTTTTATCTGACCGTTGATCACATTCACTGAAACTCAACTCAGTGACATTAGATGCTTCTCCCAAAGTTGCTAACTCATTGGGAAATATATGAGCAAAAGTGCAGTGATACTGTAGTTCAGATTTTTCCTGCCGGATGATATCTAAAGCAAGGCATCTTTTCTTGTTCTTAGTGGTGGATTATCAAAGCTGCTTACTCACCTACTGTACTAATGGGTTTCCTGTAGGGCATGAGACCAAAGGAGTACTGGAAAATGCCACGTGCGTGGAAGAGAGGCAGGGAGATACCCATGAGGCTTTGCAGCCGTTCCTGTGTCCATCGAAGCCGAGTCCCCTTCGGGTTTTCCACCTGATCAAACACTTCATTCTCTCCGAAAGAGAAGACTGGTACCAAATGAGCTCTGAGACATTGTAATGAGAAAAGGTTGTTTGATGATTAAACAAATACTTTTCAGTGCTTGAAATCCATGTAATTTACATTTATTACACTATACATTATTTATTCAGTTATTTTTCCTCTTTCAAAATTAATCTCGAAAACAGACTATGTGATTTCCCAGGAAATTCCATGCAAGTAACTTGAATAAGCCTCTGTTTCATAAGGCCACACTCAAGCTGCAAGAACCTAAAATGAATAGTATGACACAATCCTTTCAATAAGCCATAAGACCTCAGAGAATTAGCGGCGGCAGAAAACTTCCTTCATCCCTGTGAGGCTGTCTGCTCTTACCCGTGTTCCATTGCCATTTTGATGAAGCCTTTCTTATGGGCCAACAGTACATTGTAGGTCCCGGGGTGGGCATCAAGGGCCTCTGGAGCCCCACCAACAGCAATCACAACAGCGTTGCCTCCACGCCTTTGGTTGAGAGGATAAGTAGCACTCTCTTTGTCTGAGGGAATCAGACCTGCATCATTGTAACAAAAAACAAGTCAATTAACAAATGTAATCAAACCCAGTATATTTTTCTTAGTATAAATATGTATTTTGAGTTAAATAGACAGTTGAAGTGTGATTCAAAGGTCTCTGGCACACACCTGCACACATGATGTAGTCTCTAAAGAACGGGGATCTAAACCAAAGGTTCAACATGAGCAGGTAGCTGGTGATGCCTGGGAACAGCTGTCTGAAGCTGGTAGCGTAGGTGCAGAAGTTGGTAAAGGCTCCTGCCACTAGCACGCCATGAGGATGGAAACCCAGGACGTAGTTGTGCCTGGGGTCTAAGTCAGCTGTCTTCACCAGCTGTGGGAAGAAAAAGAACCGTGTGAATATTAAACCATCAGTCCCACTCTGGTTCTACTTTATATTTGAATATGGATGCATATTCATAAACATATTATGGACTATAAAGTACAGACATGAAGTTAATCATGTGAACATTTGGTTATTGATTATGTGATTCTTTCCAAGAAGGTTAACAGTGTCGTATTGCAGTGGCCCCGCTGGCTGCAGTCCAAACATGTGCCTCAATATCCCAGTTTCAACACCGACCCTCTGAACCTGCTCTCAGCTGCCCTGTCTGTGGCCTCGGCAATCAAAAGCCCAATTTTGAGCCATCCTTTCTTTCTTTTTTCATTTAGTATTTTTATTTAGTGCTTCTTTATACTTTTACTTTAATACTTGTCAGAGGTAAATATTGGGCTACTTACTTCTAGTTAAATTTCACAGTTACACTAGCACAAGAAAGTGTGTAAAACCTTTAAATTCACCGGGGTTTCTGTGTAATATATGATCTTAATTTAAATCACTATAGAGTTGGTTGCAGGTTAAATTTCACAAAAGTTTTGTTTATGAAATCTGTAACTTTTTTAATCTATTTTAAGACAAATTTACCAGACCTGAAAAAAAATCTTCCCCCAAGCAGTCAATGTCCTCCTACACGTTGCTTTTATTCTCCTCCCCCTGTGCAGCACTGTTTAAAATGAATATACCACACTAACTATTATTTGGTCTGCATTTTCTGCACAATAACACTGCCTCTTGTCGTCTATACAACCAATTATACTTCAGATTCTGACCTAATCTGTCCAGGAGTTACAATGATGTTGCTGAATTTACAACAGACTGTTAAAAAAATTATTAAAATCAATCGAAACTAGGCTTATCATCGTTTTCATTCCACACATTCTTCTTTCTCTTTAAAACCTGGAGCCTCCATCAACCATAACCCACTGCAAACACGTCGGTTTGAGATTCAGGTGCATTATGTTAAAAGTGTTCAAAATTTAGAGTTGTGAACATACACATGCCTTAAAACCTCCGATTTCTGGTGAGCTCACAAAACGTTTCACTTTCAGCAGTGATATTTGAAAAAAGCTTCTGGTTTCAAACTCTTACATCATTTTTGCACCGTAAAGCTCAAACATTTGAGACAAATAGCTTTGACAAACATATTTTTAAATTTCAGAGGCATGTCAGTGTCTAAAATTGGTGGAGTTTCCCTGTAATGCTTTGTAAGTATTGATTAGTACAGATTAGCTTGTTCACTAAAAGAGGGGATGAGAGTTTAGAGGTTTACTACAGTCAAAATGAGCCTTTGCAACCCTGTAAGCTAACAGTAAAACTCTGGTGTTTGAAATAACACTTTCTGATCATTAACCGCTGGTGGCTTGATAAGCTATCTGGACTGGTGCTGTTTGTGTGCCTCGACAAGCCCACATTGAGTAGAAAAATAAGAAAGGTCAAGGATAAGGAATTACTCGTCATGTGCTGGAGTGTGTGCTGACACAGTATATGTTTTTGTTAAATATTTTTTTCTCGTAGCAATCAGATATAGAAGGTGAAAAAAAATCAACACGTCTGTACTGTTAAAGCAAGACAAAGCTGCCATGTTGTTCTGCGTCGGAGTTGTTTGTATTGTGGGTTCCTCCTGCCACCAGGTCACACAGTTAATCATTAACTCGAGTCCCACTAATGAAGCTCAAAGAACCGTCCTCCTGTAACCAGGTGGATCACGATATCATTTTTATAATTCTGTAATTCACGCTAAGGTCAATGATTTTAGTTTATTAAATTTACTGGATCAAAAGTGTTTCCTTTTTTGGATCCACATATACACCCAGAAAGTTTCCTAGTTTACCACTGAAAACCTTTTTCCACTGTTTTCATCCCAAACTCAATTCTAATTCAACATCTCGCTAAATTTAACAATAAGACGCTGGAGCCAACAGGCAAATCGCATACTGTAGCTCTGTATAAAGTCAGGACACATGGGGAAACGGAAAGCCACGCTCTTTCCAAAACCACCTCACGTACCGCTCAAGTTCACTAATCAACATGTTGTGGCTGGTGTGTTTAATCCATACAAAAACCAAAATGAAAAAAAGACAGTTGTGGTTTTACTGGAGGTTATGTGCTTGTGTTTTGGCTGACAGTTTCCTGGTTTGTAGTCTTCACACCAATACAATATCTACCAACCTCCCAATGATACAATGTTCATGGAATCTTTTTTTGTTGTTGTTGTTATTGTTGTTCCCTGAATTTTAAATAATGTTCACTAAAAACATTTAAGTAGATATTGGAATAACCTTGTATGAATATTTCTGCAAAGCATTTGATGTTTTAAAGCATGTCATCTTACTCTAAAATAGCAACTTGCTACTGAAAACATTTTAAGAATCACTGCATAATGTTCCGAAACAGAGTTTTTACATTTTAAGAATGTTATGACAAAATATTTTTATATTTAGAACGTTTTTAGAGAACATTATCCACACCTTTAAGAAGAACATTCTGGCAACCAAAAAGAAAGTTCCCTCTGCAAACATTAGTAGAGCATTGCATAATATTTCTAAATGTTTCATCAGAAAAAAAAAAAAAAAAAACTCTTGCTGTGTAACTGTCATCTGGCTGTAGCTGTAGCTTATTATCTATAAATAATTAAGCCCATAAGCTTTATTTATTTGTTCATATTTTCATCAAACTGTCAACTAAAGCAAAAAGTGAACATCCCAGAATATCACACTTTTGCTTCAAACACACTTTTAAATTTTTTTTTTTTTATAGTCCTTTACATTTACATTACAGTTCATATAATAATATAATGATAATGGCCTTAACTCATTTATCATTTTTTTGTATGACCCTTTCTTGTGTAAAGCCCTGATGTTCCTGATGTTTAGAGGATGTAGACACACAAAATCAGGGCTGCCGACAGCCAGTTAGTATAATTGTATGTCTTAGTGTGTATTTTGTTGTAAATCAGATCCTTTTCAAAGGTTTTGTAAAATCAAGATGTGGACATATGTGCTGTCGGTGCTTACGAATGAATTTGCGTCACTCTCTCGTCTAAATGTACTTTTGTCGCGAGCACGCATCAGCTGGTGAGCTCTTAGTCAGAGTGGGTGATGGTGTAATTAGAAACGGTGGGAAAAGACACACCGATGAAACTAATTAGGCTCTTTAAAGCACACTGCTTCTCTTCACCCTTACATGGACTCTTTGTTTCAGCCTTAATGTGGCATACAGTCAGATGATCCTGGATTCACTGTGAAATGGGTAAATGGTGAATTTTAGAAGGTTTTTTTTTTATTTTTTCTCAGAAGTGACTCAAGTACAAACCTCCATCTGCATCACACGAGATCTCTGATGAAAGTACAGGACTACCAGACAAGCAAAAAAGTCAATATATAATTCTCATTTCTGTGCATGAAGATATGCGGATTTCCCTCATTTTTTCACTGGGATGTCAGAATGGATGTTGAAAGACTTGAAACACACAAGGAGCCCAGGTCAAAATAGGAGCCAAAACAAAAGTGTTGCATTCAGACAAAAATCGTACAAATTTAGTGTATTTCACTTTTTTGTTCTTTGCTTCAAAATTGTATACAACGTAGATGACCTGCAGCTATCGTACACTTACAGTAGCTGTGGAGATTTGTTCCAACATTTTGTATATATATATATATAATATGTAGAGAGAGAGAGAGAGAGAGAGAGAGAGAGAGATAGATAGATAGATAGATAGATAGATAGATAGATTGATAGATAGATTGGGGAAATTTTTTTAAAGAAGGAAAATAGAAAAAAGCTCAGATAGCTCCATGATGAAGACGATGTAGGTGGGTTTTTTGAAAGAAAAAAAAAAAAAAAAACATTTTGTGAAATTTTGTAAATAATTTTAAATTCTGCATATTTTGAGACATCAACCATGATATAGTAGATTTAATAACATGTTTGTATTAACTATTTAGGTTCATTTGTGCAGAGCTATTTAACACTGTTGTCGTTGCACTCTGTCTTATCAGCACAGTCCAAAGTATATGTCTTGCCTAGGAGCAAAAAGTATATCCATGTAATGTGGTGCATGTTGTCAACAGGAGTTCAGTTCACTGTCGATTTCACACAAGGTACTATTCAGCTATTTCTGAAGGGTAAAAAAAAGAAATCTCACAGCTGACATCTGGTGTTGATGAATTTGTTATAAAATACCGGGCTCATGATCAAAAGCCAGAAGTCACTTTTTTATTTGAAGTCACAGACACACTCCTCATACATGACCACAAGAGGGACACAATCAGCTGCAGGAGACAAGCTCATAATGTGCAGTCAAAACTAATGACATATTTGGTTATATATATTGACAATATATCCAAATTCTTGTAATTTAGACTAGATAGTGAACATTTTTTTCAATATCACTTACAAAGATGCAGTGGACAGAAATGCATTTGATCAGTCACCAGACAACAAAACAGTTTCCTGTAAGATCTTGGGAGGCTTCGTGTTTACAGCACCTGGACTTGAAGATGTTCTGATGTTCTTTTCTCAGACTTGCACAGGTAAATCAAACCCATATGTGGACTGCAGGGCTGCTTATACAAGTGATGGGGGCATGCACGGTGTACATAGTGAACAACTTGTCCTCGGGTCAAAATGACCCGCAGCTGTGTTCAACCAAGTTCTATTTTATTTCTATATTTTTTATATTTTTTGGGGATCATTGGTCATCATTCTTTAAAGAAACCCTCACAGCCTCCTTGTCACCAATGATCCCAAAAAATATGAAAATAAAATAGAACTTGGTTGAACACAGCTGCGGGTCATTTTGATCCAAGAACAACACGAGGGTTAAATGCTCTCTCTCACCTTGACGGGGAAGTAATCCCGCATGTGTTCCCAAAGTTTGAGGCCACACAAGAAGGGTACCCTACGGCCTCCACGTGACGGAGTGTTGTAGTCAAAGAACCACCAGATGGCGTAGAGCACGCTGATCAGCCAGAAGCGAGTGAAGAGCAGGTAGAAGAAGAGCAAGATGCAGGTGGGTGCTGAGGAGGGAAAGGATTTGTGTAGTGAGCAGCAGCAAGATCAGACTGTAAACAGGTACATTATACAACCATCCACTCCGAACTGGCATCATACAATAGACACTATTTGACTCAACAAACTGGTTAAGAAGGCCGGCTCCATAATTGGCTGTAAACTCGACAGTCTGGAAAAGGTGGTGGAGAGGAGGTCGCAGAAGAAACTTTTCTCCATATTGAATAATCCGGACCACCCTCTCCATCTACTGCAGGGACAGCGGAGCACTTTATTTCCAAAAGACTCCTCCAGCTCCGCTGTCACAAGGACCGAAACAGGAGATCATTCATTCCTATTATTTAGCTGTTTTCACGTTTAGCTTTGGTATTATTGGTTTCACAGTTCAGTTAAAACACTTTTTTTCAAAAACAGCATCAATAAATGCTTCATAAAATATTTTTAAATCAGAGATCAAATTATCTGCAAATATGTGGTAGAATTTGAAAATTGTTCTGTTTTAGCGTTGAGATACAGCAGTGAGTCTTTCACCTGGTTGTATGAGAAATTATTTATAATTGCATTCCAATGTGGCATATTGTGTATTTGTATGATTCACATTATATTCGATTTTTTTTTTTAGCCTGAAGGAAAGGTTAAAAAAATGATTAAAATCAAGTGTGTATGATTGTCACAACAATCACTAAACTACCAGCTATCTGAGTCACTTGTCTCATTTCCTGCGACTGAGAGTTTGTGAAAAGTATTTCGAAAATGAGGAAATAGTTAGCTATAAGTAAAGGATAATTGGTTGGAAATGTCTGTCACTTCGAGTGCCAGTAGTATTAATGCAAACTTGACAAACCGAGTGAAAAAAAAAAAAAAGGATTTTTTTTTTTTTTTTTTTTTTTTTTGCATGAAAAGAAGTATTTACTTCTAACTCCTAAATGCTGACATTATTCACTTTCGTATGTGTAGTTAACACAGCTAAATAGCATCTGGTTTAAAGTTGATTCAAACAATGACAGAAGAATGGGGGGTGTGTCACATAAAAAAATGTGAGAATCACTGATATACCACCTGTCTTTCAGAGGTGAACAAAAGTAGAGATGCTGTTTGATAAGATATTGTAACTATTCAATATTCAATGTAACCTACTGTAAGTTCAAATGCTCTCTGCTCCGGTCACGTCCTGCTTGGCATTCTCTGCTGGCAGTTCAAGTCACTTTAAACAACTATTCTCTGCCGTTTGTATTAACACACGCTTTTACCAAAAAAGCAGCTTAACCGGCATGTTTCAACAGCTTCTGCGATGCACTGAAGACCAACTGGGCCAGAGTTGTACATCATGTTCATTCCATTAATACTCCATCATTTCTAGAAAACATCCACACTCACCAAGGAAAAGGAAGGAGAAGACCCACAGCACCACCGAGCTGGTCTGCAGTCTCCTTTGGAGCGATACATCCAAGGGGGCAAAATTGATCTTCATCTTTCCCACAGGAGAAGAGAGACAAACCGAGACGCTGCAGTGAGGGCGAAGAAGGAGAGCAAATGAAGTTTGGGTCCAAAGTCTGCCCCCTTTCAACTCTCCCCTCTTACCTCGTTTTGACAGGCTTATCTTAAGCACTCATTGCAAGGTTTGATTTCTCAATCCGTATCTGCAGCAATCAGACTTTTGACCCTGCATGTAAGAGTTTAAATGGAGATTTCAGGCAAAAACAACGAGCCACGCGTTAGTGGAAGAGACGTCTGTCAAAAAGACTTTTCGTTCTGCTTTTATTGTGCTTGAACTTCCTGCAATTCATGGAGTGTAGTCAGCGGTTTGCCTGTTTGCACAATATGTGGATTTTTATAGACGTAAGGGCAGCCCCACCTGGTTGACAATCCTGCAACTGCAGTTCAGTGAGATACGGATGGCAATAAAGGTCCTGCAGAGAGGCCGGACACCTTTCTTATCACTTTATCAGTGTGGCAGGAAATGCTTTGATATGATTTCAATATTGTTTAAAAGTAAAGTGCTCTTGTGTGGTTTAGTACAGCCCCATCACCAAGCCCACACACCTTTATTATCATCGGAAGAGTTATCAACTGTGTCTGAACAAAAAACTAGATAAGAGGAGATAGTGGGGGAGCTATTTAATTCATGCACTGCAGCACACATGTCTGTTTGACTGAGACAGACACTCACAGGAATGTAATACGCACATCCTCATTATATTCTATCTTTTTTTTGTATTTGATCTCATTAGCATGTGTTAGTTTGACATTTCCCAGGGCCACTGTGTTTGATTCTATTCTTTTATGCTATGTAAATATATCTTCATAAATTATTAATTTAGCGGCTTATTTACATAAATTACCTTAACATGAACACTTTAATCAGTATTTTTACTTGCACTTACTGACAAAAAAATACAGAAATACCCGGAAATTAAATTACAATGTCATGTTTTAAAGCTTAAGAGCTTTATTATTGTTATTTTAAAAAATAGCTGTTTGCATTTATTATAAAACTTCTCTATTATATTATACTGTATGTAGAGCTCACCCCGTTTATCAGCCTCACACCGACAGGAAATTAATACTACTCACATTTCAAAATCAAAGCTCCAGACCTTGTTGAGTGTTTGTGTCCAATAGATATGCGCGGTTTAAAAGAGCCTGCCAACTTATAATTTACAGACTTTTCAATGTGCTTTGTTTTCTTTTGGGAGACTTGTAATTGCACGACTTCATAATAGCGTCTGTGCAGGATTTAGGGTTTGCAGGTTAAACCGGAAGTCCATTTCATTCTCTCTAACATGACTTGTATTTTTGTCATCAGCTCCAATTTGTGTGTCCGGGATGCTGAGCAGGCGGGCGGGGCCGTTGTGCTTGCAGTGCCCTGCCGTGGAGTGATGTAGCAGGACGTGCTGACAGAGCGGACGAAGCACAGCAGACGTTTGTACGGTTGGTTTTTCATAAATTCATTTAAATCTGCACCAGTAGGTTATATTCTGCAAGCACAATGGATTTACTTAATAACCGAGTTTAACGTCAACAGCTTTGGAGCCATCCGTGCAGCCTGACGTACGGACATCTTGATTTTTTTTTTTTTTCCCTATCAGGATACCGGAGTGTGGAGGCATATTTTTTTCCGTCGTTTCGGACCCATAGAAATTGTGCGGTAACGGAGCTCTACACTCTTCACCATGGCGTGGCCCTGTATCAGCAGGGCGTGCTGCATGGCCCGCTTCTGGAACCAGCTGGACAAGGCTGACATTGCGGTGCCTTTGGTCTTCACCAAGTACACGGACGCCTCTGAGATGCAGCATATCCAGCTGCAGCCGCCGCTCCACCCTCCCCAGGCCCGGGTCGCCATAGAAACGCAGCCGTCTCGTGCAGAGACCCGTACAGCTATAGCAGCACGCGCGCCTCGGAGATGCGTCTCCGAGGAGCGCGTGTGTAGTTCGGTGATGCGCGAGGACTTTAAACACTGGAAAGTGCGACCCGAACCGAGCTGTAAACCCAAGAACCAGTACCACGAACCAGAAACACCGTTCAACAGCAAGACCCAGTACCAGAAGGACTTCAAGCCCTGGCCCATCCCGAAAAGGTACGACCACCCCTGGATACCCAAACCCCCTCAGACCGGCGACGACCGGGCACCGGACAGGTCCAGGCACACTAAGCAGCACGTGGTGCTGGCAGATGTGGACAGTGGCGTGGAGAAGAGTGCCATCGCTGATAAGGTGCAGGAGAAAGACCTCGTGCAGGGTCAAGAGAGGAAAAAACGTCCCAATAAGCCCGAGGGTGAGAAGAAAGTAGTCCTGAAGGTGGAAGGAGAGGGCAGAGGGAGGGCCGCAGCGGATGCGGTCAACAGACAGATCAAAGAAGAGATATCAGCCGGTAGCTCCTACAAGTGAGTTTATACACTGTCCTTCACTGGTGTGTGTGTTGACCACAGCCCCTGGCTGTCCATGAAGGGGTCAAAACTGTTATTTTAAAGTAGGCCAATATAACATTATATAATTAATGCACTTCATTTTAAAATGAATTTGTTTTCACTTAGTCACTGAATTACACAATAAAAGTGCAATTCATTATGAAAAAACAAAAAACAAACAAAAAGGAGTTATTGTCACATTATATGACACATTTACATTGTTGTCCCACATGTTTCTCTACTGTGAGCCACCAACTGTCAACAAACCTTCCTTCAGCAAAAAGAACAAAACACCAACAGCTCCAACACCCCCCCCCCACACACACACACACACACACACACACACACAATTTTTCTGCTGAATCATGTTCATACAGTTCCTCATTAATTGAAGGTTCCTATCCAAACCTTTAATGGAGAAGATACGTTGCCAAAGAGGAAATCCACTAGTTTGGGTGTCTGTCTAGCTCTGCAGGCCTGATCATTTAGAATCTTTCCACAATACAGTACTTAATTGTTTTTGTATCACAAACTAATTCACACACAGCATTTGAATTACATGGCAGTCGGATTGTATTTTCTGCACAGAAGGTAATTGGTTAATAATAATAATAATAATAATAGGTTAATTGACTGGAAAGGTCGGTGTGGGGTCAAACGCTGATGTTTATGTCTAGGGGGCTAATCTCTGTCCTATTATGCAATGTTCCCAAGGATGATGGTGACTGGTGGATGTATGAACATCAAATCATGCACCTCACTGTCGCTGGACATTCGCTTCTCGAAGCTCAGCCTGCTTTTTATCGGTGGCTTTCACATTTACTGAAGGCCGGTGGTTGTGAGAGTGTGAGGCTATGTGATATTTGAAATCCATTACACACTCAAACCTGGATTTTTGTACTTTTTTTTGTGACCGCTGCAATAAGAAGTATTCGACTTCTTATTCTTGGTCTTATCTTAAAAAAAAAAAAAAAAACCTCCTTTAAATCCTTCCATTGAAAAAAGTGTTTAGTTCACGTTGTTCACTCAAAAAAGAAATGCGTCACAGAATGTAGGTGTGGTCTGGGGGGGGGGGTAGGAAGCCTGGCTGAAGTGGGACTCTTGTGGTAGTGGCGCTGTGTGAGATCAGGGAGGGAGTTTTCCAGCTGTTTGGGGCCTCGCTGGCGTGCCTGTGTTGTGGAGACGTCGGCAGGGTGCAGCTCAGGGCTCTTTACCCCCACATGGCATGAAATGGCTGCACCGTGACAAGCAGAAGCCCAGTCAGCCCCTCTGTCTTCCGCTGCCAGCACACTCAAAGCAGGTCAACTGTGGGGTAATGCCACGGATAGTGTGCACACGCTTAAGCACACACACACACACATACACCTACAGAAAAAAATATTTGTGTTAAAGTACAGTATGTTATGATGTTTTTCCAAGTCATTCTTTTCATTACTAACCTATAACAAATAGGCTAATAGCACAGGACAATTCCTGCAGGTGAAATTATCCCTCAATTAATGCATGGGGAAATGTTTGAAGTTAATATCACAATATCAATAATCATATTTTTATGTTACGCTAACATTTTACAAACCTAATCCCACATGTAAAAGAGAAACGTAACTCATTTTACTACAGTTTGCCTGAAATAATGTATTCTGACAACATGCTTTTGTAAAATGACATTTCACCTTTCAAATGTGATGTTTTGATCTACTTTGTGTTTTGGCTGTTAAACACAATCTTATGTTAACGTTCTGTTCACAGGATAACAGACTGTATTGCTTTAAAAACTCTGATTACAGGCAGATGGCGTCCAGTTGATAAAAACTCAGGGTTTCATAAACTATCGCCTCATAAACGCCTTATTTTGTCAAATTTTTCAAACTGCACCAAAACTGTCTGCCGTCTCCAGCAAGGAGAGGAGACAAAGACAATCGGCATATTAGCATCGTCACTGTCAAGATGTTAACATAGCACTATTGTCTTGTGACAAGGTGCTCGGGTCAGTGGTGAAATTTCAAATGTACGCTTACCAGTGGTCACAAAAACATTTTTATCAGGTGCTAATGTTGATCAAGTGGTTAATTTGGGATACAGTATAATTTGTATTTATTTACAGTGAAAAATCCAAATGGCACATGGTCCCAATACACATTACAAACACAAAGAACAGCCACATTTAAATATCAAGGAAATGGTAGTGGAGAACTAAGGATTTTAGTTATGTACTGTACAATTCTCTTTGTCCTTATGAAGAGAACTTCGTACCCTCGAGATCTTAAATGAAAGCAGAATTTTAAATTCTATTCTGGATTTAATTGCAAGTCATTGTAGGGAAGTTAAAATGGGGGACATTTTTTCTCTCTGGTCAACTGCAGTCAGCACTATCACAGCAGCATTTTGAATCCACTGGAGACTTTTCAGCGAGCGACCGGGACATCCTGACGATAAAGAATTACTGTAGTCCAGCCAGGAAGTAACATATACACATGGATTCATGTCTCCCCATCGCGCCGAGACAGGATGTTCCTGATCTTGGCAACACTGCGGAGATGAAAGAATTGTTTTTTGTTCTTCATGGATGGTTTTAACTCGGTTAACTCTGCATACTGTATGTAATTCTGCACCTCCATTCCATTGTAGAGATTCGGAGAAACAAAGAGTCACACAAAACGGTATTCATGGGGGCAGAAAGCGTGAGCTCCTTGCAGCTTTCCAAAAAACTGTTATGATGTGGTGTTGGAGTGGATTAAAACGCAGACACAGACACGGGTCAAAGTTCCAAAACAGTCTTTATTTTGGTACAGACCAGGTACCTAAAGTCTTCCCTCTACTCCTCCCGAGTCGGGAGGGAAACTCCACCGACTCTGCTGACTGGTAGCTGAATCAGGAGCAGAGGGACGGACAGCTGGTGGGACAGGCTCCGACTGGTAGCTCCGACTGGTAGCGCCGACTGGTAGCTGGAGGCGGGGCATCGACCAAGCCGGAGGCTGTGACAGGAGGCGGGGTGTTGGCAACCCGTCCGGTGACAGGAAACGGAGGGGCGGGGTCGTCGACCTGGCTGGACTCAGGAAACGAAGGAGCGGCGTTGTTGACCCAGTCAGAAGCTGGTGGCCCGGGGTCGGCGACCCGTCCTGAGACAGGAACAGGAGTGACGGCGTCTTTGCCCTGTAGCCCGCCCTGTAAGACCCAACGGACCAACTCCCTGGCCTGAATGGCGTCTGAATCTCTTGTCGGGGCTGCGGGGGTAGAGACTCTGTCGTTGCGGCTGAAGGCTCTGTCGTGGCGACTGACGGGGCTGTAGTCCACAAAACCCGAGGCTAGGGGCGTCGCCGGGCAGGAACCCGCTGGGCGGCGGGACCGGTGACCCCGGCGTCAGCCCCTCCTGGGGGGGTCCCAGAAGGCCAGAGCTGAATACTGAAATAAAGTCATGTACTTGGGACCCGAGTCTGTGGCCGCTGGGTCCATAAATGGTCAGTCCATTCTGTTATGATGTGGTGTTGGACTGGACCCAAACGCAGACACGCGTCAAAGTTCCAAAACAGTCTTTATTTTGGTACAGACCAGGTACCTAAAGTCTTCCCTCTACTCCTCCCGAGTCGGGAGGGAAACTCCACCGACTCTGCTGGCTGGTAGCTCCAAGGCACCTGGTACTCCCAGGTGGTCTCCCATCCAAGTACTAACAGGCCTGACCCTGCTTAGCTTTGGTGATCAGCTGAGATTGGGAGCATTGACTGATTGCAGGAGCGGGAGCCGAGCGGTGACTAGTAGTGACAACCTCTTACTGGCAGTATGGACCGACACTAGATGACTGCAGGTAGATATAGTCCGGGGAGGTGATCAATTGAATGAGCCACCTGCAGGTGGTGGTCAGAGAAAGTGGTGGCAGCTGCACAGACCGGTGAGGGTTGTGGCCATGGGAGGTGACGGGAGGTGGGGAGAGGAGGACACAGAACACATGGGAGGACAATAACAAACAGACAGGGGAATGACGGCACACACGAGGAGAAGCGACTGGGGACAAAACAGATGGAGACAGACCAGGGTCAGACAGGGATCCTGACAAAAACACCATCAGTTTTTTTCAATTTAACCAAAAACTAAACACAGAAATTAGAAACCTGGAACAGCTGTTTTTTTGTCTGTTGGCTGTTTGTCTGTTGGTGTTTTTTGCCCCAATAAATGCTGTTCGCACACTGTTTTGTGCGACTCTGCAAATTAGCATGACCCATAGAGTACTAACAGCTATATTAATGGGAAATACATGAGGTGGAAAAAAACTGCAATTCATCTTTAAGGTATCTTTCTAATGTTTGTGTTATAATGTACAATATAAGTATCAGCTGCATCGTAGTAAGGTAGATGTTGGTAGCCGTGTATTGGTCAGGCTACACTTACAGTACAAAGTGTTTGAAGTCCATAACTTTGTGCTGATTAAACATGGAGCCATGTTCCCCTCAGCTTTCTATTCTGAACTCTTATTTGGCCACAGAGAGCTGGCTGAACACAAAGGTTCTCCTTCTGCAGTGCACCTGGGAAAAAGCTAAAGGCAACTAGAGTTCCTTCCGGCCAACCGCTGTGTGAACTATTCATTTTCAACCACCGTCCTTCCAGTCACAAGTCCCATCCAACCTTCATCTCACCGCCAACTCGCTGCATGATGTTTAAAATGCCAGTTTTGCATGAGAAGAAGCCGGGTGTCTCAGGCGGTGGCTGCCGTCAGAGTCTTCGTTAGTGTTTGCTTTTTGTTAGCAGTACTGCTGTAAAAGACAAAAGACCATTGTTCATCTTGTCAGCGTTATTTGTTGCATTATGCGACGTGCGTCCTGAAGTAAGAGACTTTCAAAGAGAAGACCGCAAAAAGAAACGTCAAGAAAATGAACACGAGTACTGTTTAACAGTGAGCTCGTAGAGCAGGTTCACCGAGTTCAGAGACTACAGTGGCATGAATTTTAATCTGTGTCATGTATCATCATTTGACATATTTCCAGCAGTAAAATCTCAGGGGCTTCTTCTTTTGAATTTCTTCTCTCGTATTTCTCGGCTCAGCACACAAATCCCTCGTTCCTTTAAGACAATGACGCCCGATAAACTCTGTTTAAAAAACTGTCTTTTATGTCACGTTTACAGAACATACGATACGCGGTAGCAGACAGTACGCAGTAAAGGAGCCAATGGATTCTGGTGGATTTAAAAATGATCCTCTTAGGAAGTCTGCAAAGCCTCATGTTTCTACTGACAAGCACTGAATGCAGAAACACCCTTTCGGCCTCAGCTCTGATTCGGAGAGTCGGGGAGGAACGAGGAAAGAGTTCTTCTCTAAAACTGCTTTTTTATTTATTTTTTTTGCTTCCTGAAAATACAATCGGTGTGCTTTAGTTGTGGTGGATTTCCACATATTGTTCCCCGATTGTAATCCTGAGATCTCCGGTGACGTCCAGTCGTCACATCAGTCCAGCGCTCTGCCCATTAAAATCTAACTGTCTTATGTAACCGGTCTAATCTGATTTTGTCATATCTGATTACAGTAAAATTCCAAGGACATATCCTCTGATTTGATCGTGGATATGACTGCATTATGTAAGATACTGTAACAAAGTTGTAACTAAACACTGACCGTTGGTAATATCTGAAACCACTGAAATCACCAACTTGCTGCTTTATTATTACTATGGTGCATTACTTCACTGGAAGATTTAAAGTTGTGCCTTTGCTGTTTGTTCTGTGATTGTTGTGTCTGGCTAAATGAGCAGAGTCTGGACTTGTTGCCATTGGCTTGTAAAAAATTAGCATGGCAGCCATCCTACGTGACCCATTAAGAGTCCCTCTCTAATGCCATAATTTACGGTTTGCACTGAGCCACAGCCTGAGAGGCTACGGAGAGGCTGCGAGATTGAGTGGAGGCCAACTAACCCCGAAGGAAGGAGGGAGTATTGAGTAGAAGCCAGAATCCGAACCAGCTGACACACCAAGAAACACTGAGGAGGTGAAGCTGTGCGACTGCAGATCGATCCGCTGGATTACTCGGAGAGAAGCCGGCCAGCTCTTTATCTCCTGCCAGCACGCGTGTAGAATTAGAGTCCGAGTCACCACGAGGGACAAATGACCAGAAATTTGAGCCAGCTGTGTCAGCTTATGTAATTTTAACGTCCACTGTAACACAGGGTAACCGATAAAAGGCAAAAGTTATTGTTATGCTGCATTCATATATGGACGGAGCTGCAAATCATCTCATTTGAAAGTGATGGATAAAAATACTGTAGCTGGCGATTCAGTTTTTGTTAGTCTAGTAGTTAATTGCTCATTTAGTTTGTTATCACAGCACTCATGGACATGTTGTCATGACTTCAGTTGGATTGTGATTCGAATGGACAGATGGATGTGAGACTAAAACAACGGAGGCTACCCGTGTTGGTTTAGAACTTCGATCCAGAGTATCACATCTAAAAACCTCCTGCACGGGTTTCTGTCACAGTTTTGGCTTCAACTTCAACTTCTTGAATGGGAATTCACAGCATGACATGCAGATGGATCGAATAACTGTTTGTCACAGTCCCACAGTTTGCAAAATAATAAACAGAACAAGCAAAGCATAAATATAACCAAAAAACAATAAGTCAGACAACGTAGGGCAAATATGGGTCCATAGTGCAAAAGTTCAGAGTTTATGGGGGAGAGGGGAGAGAGTTCAGCATCCTGACAGCCTCATGGGCAAGGCACTGGAGGCAAGTACTTCGCATGCCAGCTCTGTGTGTGTGTGTGTGTGTGTGTGTGTGTGTGTGTGTGTGTGTGTGTGTGTGTGTGTGTGTGTGTGTGTGTGTGTGTGTGTGTGTGTGTGTGTGTGTGTGTGTGTGTGTGTGTGTGGTCCAAACTGTGCCTACACATAAAGGTGGTATACTTGAAGACAGCCACAAGGAAAATGTGTGAATTAAAGACAAAGATTGTAAAGTGTTTTGTAAACCATTGAAGTAAAAAGGCTGCTGCATCACTTCATCTTCCCACTGAGCAGCCTTTCAGTATTTATACCTCCAGTCACAGGACGCCAGCTTTGCCAGGTTGTCTTTGTGCCTATAGTGCCATTTCTTATAGTGCCAGTGGTTTGTTTCTTTGTTTGGGCCTTGATTGTTTTTTGGACCTTGCCTGTGATCTGGATTCTGCCTCAGCCTGCTCTCCCCGTGTTTAGTTTGTCTGTCTGTTTTTGTACTTTTGTACGAATCTGAACTCTGATTAAATCTGATATATATTGTCAACCCATTTTGTACACACATTCATAATCTCTCCTCTTGACTTTGGTGATCTCCTTAATATTCGTCTTGCACCATGTTGACATTTTTGTTTTTGTTAGCGAGTAACTGTTTCAGTGATAAAGTTCCACCATTAGTCACATAACTGACTGATGAAGTTGCCATTATTAGGCCAAATACCATTTCAAATTAAGAGCCCTCTGCGCTTCATACCCATCCAGCCATATGCTGCTGTTTGAACTAATTGAAGTTCTTCCTGTATATTATTTACATTTACACCCCTGGAAGTTGCCACTGCAAAAAAAAAGGCTAGATTCAAATTATTGATTAATGTTGTAAAACCCAGTTAGATTTTTTTTTTTTTTTTTTTTCCTTTACAGAAGGAAATTTAATGTGACTTTATTTTTGTACCCTACTCCTGGCTGGCCTTCTGTGTCCTGTCAATAATAATAATAATAATAATAATAATAATGTGTCAGTTCAACATGTACATCTCGACACCGTTTGATTCCACATTTGCAGGCTTTTTGTTTTAATTACTCTTCTACGTCTCCCCCTGTGAAAGGTCCAGATTGTGCCATGTTAAGAGCAGGGTTGGATGAAACCGAGCGGTGCTGAACTCTGGCGCCGTTCCAGCCCAGTCAGTGGCAGCGTTTGGTTGTAGTGATGAGGTCTCACTGCCCCTCCACCACAGCGGGTCAGCAGGGTCAGCACCCCCAAAGCAGCTTCAGTCACACAGTGTGGAATACCGGGCGGTACATTAGCACATCCTGGGCCTCAGTGACTCAGACGGAGACTACATTTACCAAAAGAAAGAAAGAAAACAGAGAAATAGTTATAAAAAGAGAAAATAGATGGGGCGGGTCATTTCATTTTTAAGCTGAAAACGTAGATTGTGAATCAATAAATAATAATAAATCATCATAAATCATGTTGACAGCAGAAATGCCAATTATTTTCTGGTTACAGCTTCTGAATAATGCATTTTCTGCGGGGCCATTGTTTTAAGTAATAATAAGCAGAATATCTTTGATTTTTTTTTTTTTTTTGGAGTGTTAAAAAAAGCAACTCGAGGCATCAAGTTGGGTTGTAGAAAATGCCTCCGTATGTGTCACTATTTTCTGACAGCAGGAGCCTCACTGTAAATCTGTCAAAATCAAAGCTCAGCACACGGCTCTTCTCCCCTTCATGTATTTGGGACGTTGTTCCGACAGTCTGACCCAAAGTCACTGCGTGATTATTATGGGTCTGGCGATGCTGTATAGGGAATGGCCTCCAGCTGTTGCATCCTAATGGGCGTAGGCCTCGGGTTCATTTGGAAACTGCTGAGTCAGCATTTAACCAATCGGTCTTGACCGCCATGTGCGCCAAAACTCAACCAACGCTGCAACTATAGCTAGAAAAGAAAAAAGCTTTACTTCAACGTCATCGCGCAGAGTGGACGCGTCGCGCGTGAACCTCACGCCGCTACGTTTCCACATTCATTCGGTGCGCGGGAGCTCGATGCAGCTTCGTGACAAGACAGCTACTGAACCAAGAAAGCTTTTTTCAACGTTCATTTTTAATCACGTACCGAGTACACGCTGACCTCAGAGACACAGGCTTTATTGTTGCGCAGTCATATGTTCATGAATAGCAGCGATGTTACAGTACAGGCCGGTGTTTTACACTGCCAACCCTGTCTGCGCTCACATTCGTCTCTCTCTGTCTTTTTCTTTTACATACACACAGCCTGTGGTGTCATGTGGACACTTTATACTCTTGGCCTCGGACATTGTTGTATAACCTGTCTTTGCATCGTGGCTTCTTGGCCCCGGCCGAGCATTCACAGTGGACTTCAGTCCCGTTATGTAATGGCTCTCTGTGTGATTTCCACCTCTCCTCTGTACCATTGGAGGAGGGGATTTCTGTATTCAGCAGCCCTGTCGCTGTCACCAGCCTTCGTGTCGTAAATAACTTTCTTTTCACGTCACGATAACGGGACATTTTATGCGTTGGTTCTGTTTAATGAATGGACAGCTTAAATGTTACTGCGTGACAGCTAATGTAAGTTTAGATGAATGGAAAATAATGATATATTTAGATGAGACTTTGTAAGATAAATCACCTTGACTTTTAATTAAAAATCCATTGTAAAATGTCAGTTGTATTTATTGTTGTTTTGGTGAGACCGTTTCACAAAGGTTAGATGAAATACTTGAGCACCTTAGATAACAGATAGTGAAATTCATATATTTTTTTTTATTTTTCTATTAGGATGCCAGTGTTGGTCTGTTTTTTGATGAATTCGAGTTACTTCACCTCCAAAGCTTGTGTTTCTAATGAGCAAATGTTGACATGCTAAGATGATCTCTTTTACCCTCAACATATCAGCATTGTCCTTGTGAGAATGTTAGCACGGTGACATTAGCATTTAGCTTGTACAGCCTCATAAAGCTCCTAGCACAGGTGGAGGCTTCAAAATCACTTCCCATTCACTGTAGGTTGTAGTGCACCATTTTATCCTGAGTCCTCAAATTGCCAGTGTGTGAATTTACTTTAGTGTAGTGCAGGAAAAGTAGTTCCCATGCAGCCCGGTACACCTGTCAAGTGTGCTTGGTGTGTCAGCCTCACCAAGGTGTGAAAAGTTCATGCAGAACAAGGTAATGTTTGGAATATAATGGAAGCATGAACAGTGATAAAGTCTGCTCAGTAAGGAGGTCTGGGGTAATCGCATGGATCTAACAGTCTGTGAGGAAGCAAATGTCAGTGTGGATATGGTTTAAGTACGTAGTTACTGATGAGGGTGGATCAAAAAGACGGCTCCTGTTTCAGTGACGTGCACAAAGCAGGAAGAATCTCGAACCAGTGTTGGCACACAACAGGAACAGTCACAGACCTCCGTCCACCTTAAAACACAGCGCCGCCTCCTTCTTCCCACCTTCTGTTAAAACCTCCATGAAAGTGATGCTGCAAAATTATTATGATTAGTATCAGAAATCTCAATTTAAACTCAATCCTGAAGTGCAAATGAGTGAACGGTCCCGTCACGGACGACCAACCACAAACTTACTTCAATAGTGTTGAGTCCTCTGAATCCAGGACTGAGCCTCACTTTGACACATTCTGTTGTTGTTGTTGTTGTTGTTGTTGTTGTTGATGGTTTCCCTCCTGCCTGCCATCCCAGAAACATTAGCGGTCAGAGCCATAGCTTTCGCACTCGAATGCAAAGTCATGCAGCTCAGCTATAAATATCAGAGCTCGCTTTCCACAATGCAACTCATCAGAAGCACCTGTCTCTGGATCACTTGGCCTCCGAGGCTGTTTCCAGTTAGTGATTGTGTATCTTTCCCCGTGACTCGGGCTTATCATTTGTTCTAATGAGGCGTACAGCAGCCCGACCTCGTCTGCTCCGCCGTCTTCACTCAGACAACAGGAACGCTTCACTGAGCCTCGACTGCAGTTGCGTTCGACTTTGTGCGGAGACAATTTAAATCTGTTTAATGCTGACTCTTTTCTCGATAAACTATGAAGGGCAGTCAAAAATGTCCAAAACCGCTCCTTCTGCGTGAAAACGGAGCGCAGCACCGTGACGGGCTCGGAGCACGGGGAAGCTTTAACCTTCATGGGTAAATATTTGAAGTTACATCGCTTGATCACCGTAAAGCACCTGAATTCCAGGCGTTTTTGTGATCAGTGGTGCATTTTCTGATTTCAGCATGGGCCTGAGCAGAGAACTCACATCACATTGTGTGTCGAACTCTGGAAATTGGCAACAAAGCCATTCACGTATCAAGAGGAAAAAAAACCTGACTGTCCACGATCCACACAAAATGTAGGTTTAACAGTTTTATGTGACTGTTAAGATGTGCAAAATTGCAGTTCATGCTGTGATTATACATACTAATAAAAATGGATCTGAGTATACAAACCACAGAAAAATCAGTCATGACCAGACCACCAGACTAACGCTTCCTGTTCAAATATAGTTCATTCTTCCTTTTTTTATTTTTTATTGACTTTTATAATTAAGGAAAAGTTGCGTTAAGATTCAAATCTATTTGAGAGCAGCATAAAAACATCCATATATTTATATGGATTTGTCTCATAATATATCAATCAATAGACTTTTTAAATGAAGAGCAAACAGCCCTACAAAAAGCAACATTAAAGAAAAGGATTTCTAGATTTCTGTAAGCCAAATTTCTGTATTTTTTTTCTCTGTATTAATGATAAAGTGATATATGCAACAATTAAAATGGTGATTTATCAATCGAGACAAAAACTATTTTGATCTGAAACCAGTCCTTTATTATGCATCTCGGTATCCAGAAGCTGCGGTTGTCCTTTGTGTTACATCGTGTATATTAATACATCTTTGAGCGGCTGATGCGGATCATATGCTGCAGGCCAGCCTGCTGTGTGGATACCATACTGCTGACCTTCTTCAGAACTGCTGTGTGAGGACGACACTGTATCGCACCATCAGACTGTGGTGCAGACCTCCTCCCACCTGCAATACCTCTCACATACTCTGCTCCACAGTAGTAATGCACCACTTCTTTCATTTTTTTGCATTAATAAAAACGGGTGTCATTGTTTCCACAATAAAAGTAATATATACACTGTATTTTATAGAATTCCTTCAAATGACGGTCCAGCAAAGAAAAAAAAAGAGTAAAATACACACACACTGAAATACAGGGTGTCATGTGCAGGTTATTTGTTGTTGTTGTTTATTTCCTTGGTGCATTGACTTCCTGAAGTCTTGTGTTACCAGGACATTGCCAGACAACCAGCAAAGATTCCCCTCTCCGTTCAGTCTTTATGCTGAGCTCAGCTAACCATCCCCTGGCTGTATATTCAACAGACAGACATTCTTATCGTTATCTTTCTGCATTCTTGGTGAAAGATAACGATAAGAATGTTGACACCGCTGAAAAAGCCGACAGCAAAGTATGTTTTCTCACGCTTGCTGATTTCCCGTTTCTTTTCCCGACAGAACTGAGTTCAAGGCTTACAGAGATGTGAAGCCGGTAAAGATGATCCGGGCCAAGTCCCAGTACCTGCCACCGCACGAGAGGACGAGCCTGGAGACCAGCTATAGTGCCAACTTCAGGGGCCAAGCCCCGCTGCAGCCCGCCGACAACAAGGCCCGGGACAGGCGGAGGATACGCAGCTTGTACAGTGAGCCCTACATAGACCCCAGCAAACAGGTGAGAGCGCACCAGTCCGACTTTGCAATACGGCTTTAAATCAATCTAGTAACGGGGGCCACAAATGAGGGCTGAAATATATATTTATATTACTGAAATGTTGTGAAAATTCTTACCATGTTCATCTCATTGCACGACACAGTTTTAGAAGTATCTCGCCATAACTGAGTCATTTCAGCTCAGGAATCTCTTCTCCGCTATCCGACCTCCTCAGGTTGACAGGTATAGTCCCTCTCGCTCTAAACCCAAAAAGTCTGGAGCCACAGCGGCAGGCCAGGCCAAGCCAGCAAAGAAAGCCAAAGACAAGCAGAGCGCCACGCTGAGGGGCTCCAAGAAGACCACCTCGGAGAACCAGCCTGAGAACCGGCCGACGGTGGGGGACAAGGAGAAAAGTAAAGAGATGAACAACAAACTGGCTGAGGCAAAAGAGTAAAACCATTAAGCACTCCTTCTCCTTTTCTTTCTTATTTTGTGGGTAAAACTAACACAGAGGCTGCAAAATTGATTCAAAGTTCTCCTCTTTGTTCTCATCTTCCTCTTCTTCTCTCACTTCCACTCTCTTCTTCTTCTTCTCTGTCCTCTGTCACTACCTCTTGGCTACCTTTTGTACAGTAACACATACAATACAATAATACACAATAAGATGTCGCGGTTTGAACATGACATGCCATTGCTCCTCCCGCTATGTACTAGATCGCTATAGTAACGAGTGGGCGGGACCATCCTCTTCCTTCTCTGCCATTTGAAGCCACCCGCCCCCCCCCTCCACTCGCCTCCAACTCCAGGTTGCCATGGCGACTGGCTGTCTGGCTAGCCAATGGATGGCTCTTGTTGCATGGGCCCAGTGACAAGCAATTCTGAAGGGTTGGCTTTGATCAACGAAACAGATTGCTTTGTTGCGTTTATCAGAGATTTGTTTCTGCTTTTTCATCTGCTTCTTTTTTTTTTTTTTTTTTTGGAGAAAGTAAATCCAATTGGCACTTTGAAAATGATTTCTGCACAAATTAACAGCAAATCTGAAAATCTTTGATAAGTGTCCTGCTTGGTTAATCATGATGAGTGTCTGATCCACGGCTTGTTTTGTACCTGCTCTGTTATCTCTGCTACTGTTGTCTGTTCATGGTGCTTAAGAGTCTGTGTCGGGCTGTATCACCATCAAAGCATTGTTCTATGTTATTTTGTAATGCAATGTCTCATATTGAACTAAACTCTGTTGTTGGCTCCAGAAAATTGCTTTCGCTTCATCCCAAGCTCGTCCTCCCATTTAGCATTTGCTCTCTTCACGTGAAGCCCATTCATACAGTGCTGTTTTGTAACACAAAATGTGTTGCCAGCGGCCCATCTGGGTCACACTGGACTGATTATGCATTACACACCAGTTATTTACATAGCAGCTGGGTATTCTCACCGAATGAGATAATCACATTTAACATTAGAGTAACACCACTTCTCAGAACCAGACGGGGATGAGTTGAGTGGAGCTGGAGAATGTTGTTTTGAGCGGTGTGTGTGTTTGTATCCCGTCTGCCAAGCACGCAGCGCACTGAGCTGTCAGTCTCACTGGCCATAACTCCGTGTAATCACCCCCAACACGGTCTTTACTAACAAGGCGGATCCCCCCAGTGAAGCAGCAGTTCTACGGCGTGCACTCAGGCACACACACACACACACACACACACACACACACACACACACACACACACACACACACACACACACACACACACACACGCCTCCTTTTTTTGTCGTGCACTCTGCCGAGGGTGACCGTAGCCGATGTGATTAGGCTGCCATGGGCCATGTTGCTGCTTCAATAGCCATTTTTCCATCACCTTTAAAGAAGGAGCTGTTTGGCTGAAGCGCAGGTTAGCGTTCCAAATAAATCAGGAAGAATTCGCTGCCATTTGTCACATTTGTTTGTATTTAGGGTATAATCCAAATATACTTCTCATATTATCTTTTTGTATTCCAAAATAAACCAATAGGGACACAGTGATGTAATGGTCAGTGTAACTCGGATTATACTGTGCATCACTCTCTTGTTTCTCAATCCATATTCTGCTTGTTTTACCCAAATTTCAAGGCCAAAAACTGGTTTGATGAGGCTGAGTTTATTAATAAAATGTTGGTTCTATTCTGGATTTATTTTTGCAAGTTCAACATGAAGGTGAAAAATTCTGGTTAATCCAAATGTCCTCAGAGAGCTGTGTTGAAGAAAAGAGGGGGAGGGGGGGTAGTAATATTGTTGATGCTGTTTATCTGTTAGAACTAATTATAACCTCCCTTGTATGTATAGTTTATATTTGTCTATATATGATAGCAGGGCTACATGTGGGCTGAGTGCCACTCTACACGCAGTCCAAAGCATCCAGCTGCTTTCTCCAAGTCCAAGCATATATATGTATGTATATGTACATACATATATATGCATACATATATATATATATATATATATATATATATATATATATATATATATATATATATATACACATATCCTTGTTTTGGACTAGAAGAGGACTGTCATGGGTTAATCACACTCCCACACACACACACACATACCTCACTGTTCTCATTAGCTTTTGCTACTCAGCATCTTTCCATCCATGCTAAATGGGCAACCGTACCATCTCTGTTTAGTGTGGCGTCTGACGCAGCAGCAACCATCACCACCACCATCACCACCACCACCACCACCACCACCACCATGTGTCCGAGCTGATCACGCGCCCCGTCAGGGATGAGCACCCAAAGTCATTCCCATTTTGCAGCCTTTGGTTGGGGGACGCTTTGTCATGTAACACAAGGGGGGGGCTTCTAGGGGCAGTAAATGTAAACCGTGCTTAGCACACCACACACCCGGTGCTATCTCTGTGTTTACTAGATAAATAAGGATAGAAAGTACGGTAAAGAAAGTTATGTGTTGGGCAACAAAAAAAAAAAAAAAAAAAAAAAAAAAAAAACTGTGACGTGTTTGTGATTCTATCTGCTTGCTCATATTTAATGAAACATTACAAATAAATTCAAAAAGCAGAAAAAGCAGTGTCTTCCTTGCTTCTTTTTGTTAAGAGGAACAGTGAAAGATTAGTGATTGCAGGTGTCTGTCAGCGTTTCTCCTGTCCCAGTCCTTGTCTTTGTGACAGACAAAACATTTATGAATCAGATCCACATGGAAGAGAATTTTGCTCCCACAACTTCTTTCTATGCTTATCCAAGATTGCGCCGCATTCTGGCATGAGCTCTGACACTTTTACCAGGCCCTGCATGTTGCCCTCCTGTGAGAACTGAAGAATATATTATTTTTGCATTGTGTCTCAATATATTCTAAGAACTCATTTGATTTGTAGAGCAACATGCATGTAAAAGGATGTCCAGAAACTTATCCCAGAATAAGATGTCATGTGCTTCTTAGGCCTGTGGTTAAAGTACAAGTGATGCAAAAAAAAAAAAAAAAAAAAAAAACCACTGCATACTGTATGTGTGATGTTACACTTGCTTTAGTCTGGTTTCATGGTTAAGAGTATTTGAGGATGTCACATTTTGGATGATGCTGTGTCCAATCTGTTCTGTGCTAATGAGTGACATTCTGATTCATTTGAAGGGTTGTGCTAAAACAGTACCACTACATACAACTCTGCCAGCCAATCCGAGATATTGGCTGGGTGCAGACTCTAAAGCAACACCTGTGGGGCTGTGCACTACCCAATCCCAGGTAATCAATCGCAAACAGTGAGAAAAAGAAATAGCGCCACAAATGCCACTCATTCCCATTCATACATGCTCATGGAGTCGTGATTTACTTTTGTTTTCTAATGCAGTGGCACAGTTTTGTTTGTTCTGGTGCACCACCACATTATCTCCGGTCCCTTCTGTTTTTCTCTTCCATATGGACACAAGATTAGGGGGTTGAAAGGGGGCTGTCTGCCTGCCTGCCTGCTGTCACATCCTACATGTACGGTTCCTTAAGGTGTTTTTTCTTAAGGAGGCCTCAGGTTTAGTCATCTTCAACCATTCTTGAGCCAGCTGCTGTAATGTACCCACCTTCCATTGCATGACTAAATTGTTGAATTTTAAACTCAGGAAGGACCCCGATCATTTTATGAGACAGGTCACGCATGTAATACTTTCTTTTTTACCTTGTAGCAATGTTCATCTTAGGTAAAAGTTTCATTATAATTATAAGGACATTATGACTTTTTTTTTTCATTTAAAATCTGTTCCCAAAGCATGCTGCCACTGTTTTCTGTTGGACCTGCAATCTGTTCACTGATTCGGTCTAGGCTTTGCTCTCACTCGAGAACATGTGATGAATATTAGCATGGATGAAAGCTGACGGGTAAGTATGAATGGAATGAGGGAAGCGACGCTGCTTTGGAAAGAGACATTTCAAAGGAAATTGTAAGTGCATGTTAATGATCTATTTTGTACTCCTAATTTATTTCCTGTCAGATGTGCTAGATGTTTCCATTGTGTGCTGCATCTTAAAGCTGTCTTTTCAAAGAACACCCCGAGACCCTCATTGCACTATTGGCATCCTGTAGTGTGTAATGGTGCTGTGACTAAGTGGATGGGTTAAAGTATAGATTTTGAACCAGTACATCATTGGAAATCCGTATTCCCTCAACACAATGCATTTTATAGTGTTGTAAAGTTTTCAAAGTTACATGTCACGTAATTTGTTAGTCCCAGATCTCAATGCAGATTGTCCTGAGGCATTCTTACGTAGTATCTGAGGCAAATAAACAAGCAAAGAAGCATGTTTCTTCATCTGAAATGAGCGGTCACAGGGTGCTCAGCTCAGCTCAACCCAACCTGACTTGTGCTTCCGCCTGAGAGAAATGCCTCATCGTGTGTCTCTTTCTGTCTCCTTCTCTGGTGTCTTAACCATGTGCTGCCTCCTAGAGATGCTAAAGACGAGCTTCTCGGACCCAGTCATCGTCATTCCCAGGGTGCTGCTGGAGGAGAGCCACAACCTCTGTTGGAGAGACCTGAGCCTCGGAGGAGCGGCGGAGTCGTACGCTTTGCCCTAGATGGGAACCAGACTGAGTAGCAGATGCACCTTCATGCAGAGACTGCTGCTCTGTACTGTAAATACCTAGTGTTTAAGTTGTATTAGAAAAAGAGGTGAATCCCACAAAAAAAGAAAGTCCTTTCCAAGAGAAAATCCACGTATTTGAAACACGCATGTTTGAAACAGCTTCTGCCTCAAGGGTCCCGGCTGTTTGACCCATGGCATTATTGCAAAGGTGCTATATCATTTACTGGTTTCATGCAATTTGTTTGAATAGAATATGTCAATATAAGTACCAATACCACACCATGAAGTGCTTAATAATTACAAATAACTGTACTGTACATTGATTGGTTTAGTGTAAATAAACAAGCATAACTTGCAGATTGCCATACTGTATTGTAATTATTATCATTAGATGATTATTGTCATTATATTATTGTCATTATATAATGGGTTTGGAAGTTGTGAAGTGAGAAAAATTGTAGCATGCAGCAAAGACTCCAGACTTGTAGTTTGGTTAAAAGGAGACACATGCATGACGTCATACTCCACAACAAAAGGGAAAACTACAATTATAAATGATTTTCAGGGGTTGTGCCTGTAAGATACTGGAGCTATAACTTATTTGATTCAAACATATATTTCCGCAGTGACACTTACAAGCCCATTATTTACAGCTCAGTTTCATTGTAGGAATCAGATACAGATTAAATACTGACAGTCCCTACCGATACTTATTGTAAATGTGGGTACAGTGGAGATAAACAAGAGAGAAACATTTGGACAATTTTTAACGAAAGTAATCAACACCTATAAGTATTCTAATAAATACTGGGGGGGGAGGAAAAGCACTTAAGCTGGTGGAAAACAGTGTCAACAACCTTTTTCTTAATGCATAATTGAAGACTGAAAAGTGGACATCATTTAATTATATCACAGCAGATGTACATTGTTCTAATTGTGTAATTGAAGATTTTACACAATAACAATATAGATAACAATAGAAACATTCCATAGCTTTTCATTCGACCAAAAGTACATTTGCTTTGTACTCCAGCCTATCATCAAGCGCTGGATGAACATGCAACATTTTAGACCCATTTCTCTTCTTGTCCTTCCTCCAAATCTTAAAATAATATTACCTTTTTCGATTATGTTAATAAATCCCTGTACTGTGGGTGCAGCTTTTCTGCTGATGGTATAACTGTAAAATCTGGCTTCCTCACTTTCTATCATCATGTTTTAGGTATAGGTACACAAAAATACATATCATTTATTTAACTTGTCCTTTTAGGTGGCCAATCATTCCCTTTAGTCCTGATTTTGTTTAGCAGTATTTTGGTACCTGACTCATACAAATAAATTACACTCTAAACTGTGAGCTGTATTATAAAGTGTTTTCCAAAAATATACCTTCCTTGGATATTGGAGCTTCACTGTGCAAAAAGATGTGTGCAGAGTTTGACACTAAACTTCAGTAGAACTGGAAGAAGAATGTGTGCAGTATCAAAGATGAGATTTTCAGCTGCATTGATTTTGAGCCTTTTTTAAACCGTCCTTTGGGAACCTCAGAAAGTTAAAGCCGCGTAGTGCTACAATAGCTCCGCCTTTGTCTAAAATTGGCAATATTTTGACTTGAATCAGGACATTTTGATCAAACAGTGAACAGACTAGATCACAGATCTGTCCATTAAATACCAGATTTCAGAACTTGACATTCTTTGATTGTTTGTGCTACTGACACGTTTTGGTCATTTTGGTCAAACAGCTCTGATGTATCTGGATGAAAACTGGGACTGAATTACTGCTATGTGCACTCCTGTCAGAAGTCTACAACAAAAGCTAAGGAGCAACGGATCACCTACTTTCTTTAAAAAGCACAAGGAGCATCTCATTAAGCCACAACTCATATTTAATTTATGGCTTATAGTCTATTACAGAAGTAAAAGCGAGCTTAAAGAACAGGATCAGACAGCAGAAGAAACTTCAGAAAGCAGCTGCTTTGAATTTTGGATGTAAAGAAGCTGTTTCCACATCCCACTAGACACATTAGACTTGCCTCCCTTCATTTCTGCTGTTTGCTTTATGGGAAATGACAATATGTATGACTGTGCTCGCATCCGCCTCACAGGCACATGTATACACACAATGCCCACATAAAACAAAGCCGAGCTCCGAGGTTCAGAGGTGGTGAGGCGTCACAGCCTCCACTGGTGCTGAAGATTTGCTGGGATTTGGATAATTGTGTTCTGAGAGACTTTCGCCTCTAACGAGCACCAGGGGAGGGGAAGTCACTCTCAATCTGTCAGTCTTAATCAGCAAGTCAGCCATCTTGATGAAGCATTTAAAACCCAGAGGAGTGTGCAAAGAGAGCAGATCACCTTTGATTCTTTTATGTCATGTTGGTAGTAGACAAATATTGAAGTGAAAGTCTATTCCACGATCTTTGTTTTATATTTCCGATACCGTTATTTTTGCTGTGACACAATGGAAATAGTTTTCTGATGCAATAAGTGAAGATCACTGATACAAATCTACAACAAATCCATTTGTGGAGGCAGGAGTATTCATGTTCTTTACTTTTCACTGTAAAAATACTCACCACAACTATAAATCCTTTAAAATAGGATTTAAGTAAGTCTTATCAACAGAATATACTTTATTTATAAAAAATGTAAGTGCAGTGCAGAAAACTTTTCACAATTATATACTATTAGATCATTACTGCTGGTTCATTAAAGTGTACTTAGCATGTTTTTGCAGTGGAGCTAATTTGGCAATACTTTATTTTACTTGTTAATTCCAGAAAAATAAATAATATTGAATTCACTCTGTACCAGTCGGAAAATGATCACAGTGTCTAGTTGGTATACATCAACTGTTCATGGAGATTCTTCAGCAAATTACTGACTCTATGAACCCAACCTGACTAATAAACAATATCTAAGATATTCAATTGAAATTCCAGGAAATAATTCATTTTGGTCATTTTACACTGTTGATTAAATCTAAAACTAAACATTATTTTTCCTTTAAGAGTTTGTTTTGAAAAGTCTTAACAACTTCAGCTGTAGTTCCCTCTGATGTCTACTTAATGTATTTAGTTATACTTCACAGCTGAAATACATGTATATCAATAGATTGGATTTAACAAGTAAAAACCACAAAGGTGAATAAGTCCTCCGACAGCACAACTCCACCTCCATCATAAATCCTCTCCCCTGCCCTGGTGCTCGGAGGAAGGTCCTGAGCTGCTCTATCAAAACACAATCAGGATGTTTAATTATATGACCTGTGTGACGGAACGCCTTTGGGGATCCCTGCATATCTCTCGCACACACATATACATCCACAAAGATGAAAGCATTATGAATGACTGTGTCTCAGAGCCCCCTGACCTGCACAAGAGAGAGACGTGAGGAGGAGGGGGAGAAAAACAGGAAGGACACACGGATCAATTTGCAGCCATAACTGAGGATGTAGCCGCGTCGTCTTCCGGAATATAGACATACAGAGTGGAAATATCATTTCGCCTCCAAATGATCCCGACAGCCTGACTCACGGCCTCAGGAATTACTCCTCAGACCCTTGTTATCTGTATTTTAACAATGGGGATTGTTTTTAGCTGTGGCTAACTGTGTTTGTGTGAGTGAGGGTTATAAATGATCAAACACATTGCTCTTTTTGAAATCCAATGCCATTCAGATTAACTGTAAACCACTACCAAGACACTCAATAAAAGAGGTGGAGGAAAAGTGGAGCTGGAGCCAAAATCTGAGCAGAGTAATTGTTTTGAATAAATCATGAACGCACGTTTCAGCAGAAATGGTTGTCCCCTTTGATCGCTCTCTCTCCCTCCCCGCATCCATCACTCCCTCCATCCCTGCACTGGGCTGTTGCCATAGAGACGGGTTGCCAGGTCTCAGACAACGAGGCTGAATGGGTTAATGAGGAGGCGGAGCATTTGCAGCTCTCCAGATGGTAGTGAGCCCTCCTTCACCACAGGTCTCCAGGGACCTCCTCTCAAAGAGAAAGCCTCTCCTGTTTACTATTCACCGCCTCACCCGTTCATCCACGAGCTGCATTTGTCCCCCTATTGTCAACAGTGTGGGATTATGGGAAGGGTGAGGAAAAGCTGGATCCTACTCTTCAGCTCTGCTCGACTGAGAAAAGCTAACTGGAGATGTTTTTCCTAACCACTAATCTGATTAAAGGAGGGACGTGACACCCTTTGCGACCCTTACGGCCTTCATCCATACGTAAAAAAAAAACAATAAAAGTGTCGGATCTGACAGCAACTTTTCTCTTATACCAGCTCAAACCTCATTTCTGCCTCCTTTTGTTGTCCTCTGAAAACAGTGTGAATATGTTATGTACTGTATGTGAAAGCAGGAAGCCATCTTGCATTGTTTTTTGGAAGAGCTGAAGAACTGAGTCAGCAGCACCCCCAAGTGTCTGCCTGCATACAAGACATGTTTATTGTCGCAGTCTGCAGCATAAGAGTCAGTGAACACAACATATATTCCACTAACAACAATCTCTGAAAGCGTTAACTATAGAAAAAAATAGCAGCTAAGACGCAATAATGTAATAACTGTGCAGTATTACAGATCGTTTATTTTAAGCAGATTTAACCATATGAATTCATCATTTATACAGATTTGCAATAAACTCCAAATGTGAACTATGTACTAATATATTCTCTAAACTGAGTATTTTCAATAATCTTAATGTAGGCTGGTACATTATTATCAGGTCTCATGCTTATATGAACATGTTTTGCTTCAACTAAGGAAAAACATATCTTCAAACTGTTAAGATATCCATTAAATATATTTCTAGTTTTGACGTCTCTGTTGACAACCACTTTATCATTTAAATGTCTCTAACTTGGTAAAATGTAAATATCATCTATAAATAGTTTGAATGTGCAAAGAGGCCAGTGTTTGTGAAGAGCTAAAGTGCCAATGATGCAACAGTGAAACCTATTGGCAGCTACATTGTAATAACTAATTCATCTGCTGCAGCAAACATGTTTATAATTCTGTGGCTTTGGTGGCGCTGCACCACTAAGTGTTGAAGATCAGGTAGGTGAAGTTCTCTTGCTTGGGTTTGACGCTGAAATTGTAGTGTCTAATGCGGTTCCTTTGGTAATAGAAGAGGCAGACGAAGCCAACGATGAAGAAGAGCGACAGGCCGATTCCAAGACAGGAGAAGCCAACGACATGAAGAGTGTTTAAGTCGTGGTCAAGAGACTCTGCAAGAATATATGCATCATGTAAAAATCAATAAAAAAGAAAAGGAAAACGAGAGAAAATCAACTACAAACGACAAAATGACGTGATCTTACAAATGTTGTGACTTTTATAAGTACGTGATCTTATCACAAACTCTTCCATTCAGCACACTTTCCAAAAAAAACAACTGAAATTTTCAATTCAGCTACACATGAGTCTATCCTGAAATAAATTCACTTCAAATGATAATAACTCAAATATATTTTATGAAGTTCAGGCTTTTTGAAATGTCTGATTTCCATAAAACTACTTGAACTTTCCTCTCCACCAAACGGATGATAAAGACAATAGCAGTTCTTCCTTCATTCAACAGCAAGTTGGCTTATTCAAATTGAGACTATCAAGTTTATAATGGGGATTGAAAATTTTAAGAGCATTTTCTACTCTATGGGCCAGCTGATCATCAGCAATAGAGTAGAAGTGTCATTCTTGCTTCACTCGAATTGAAGCACAGAAGAGGAATACAGCAAAAAAAAAAAAATTCACACACACATCACACTAGAGTCAAATGTTTTAAAGTCAATACTAATTCTGTATAAAATGACTCACCTTCATCTGACTTGACTATAGGCCCCAAAGAACCAAAACCTCTTCCAATTAAATTTGAAGACCGAGCCGTTCTTTGTAGACAATCCTGAGAGAAATCATGAGAATATCAAAGAAAAGCAGATCTTTGAATGTTCCAACATCTAGTTGATTTATTGTGAGTCGAAGGGGTCAGTTGTTTTCTGACTCAAGGCTGTGAGGCTATATTTGCGGAGTAGAAAGCACTCACAGGCACGCAGGTGTCCGATCCAATCTGCAGGCAGATCTGAACCTGGCAGTGCAGGTAGATCAACTTCAGGTTGACGAAGGAGAATATCTGGACGGATACACGGGATGTGCTGGAGTTCCCGTTCATCAACACCTTGGTGTATGTGTTCAGGGAGCAGCTGTGGAAACACACGGGACACTGGAAACTGAAACTGCATCTGATTATCAGTTGTGTCGGAACTGTTGATTTTAAACTAGATTATGAAATCCACATTTTAACAAATATATAACTGTCTGAATAAACTGCTGTGACTTAAATTGATGGTTACATCATTGACTAATTTACTGTTGATTCATTGTTGTCCCTGTGTTTTTCTGGACATATTGCACTGGAAAGACTTTACTTTGAATTCTGGAGCCTCGAGCATTGAATCATCATTGGTTCACAGTTGTTCCTTTTCAGCGAGCACGAATCAGTTTCTAATTATATTCAGAGGTGACATCATCACCATATCCTCTCTCCTACAGTGTAGTTGGAGTACAAGCTGGTTCAAATTAAACAAAAATAATTGTAATGTAAAATGGCATCATAACATTTTTGGTCATAAAAAACATCAATATAATACAATACAATACAGCAAATAGGAAGCTACAACTACTTGATAGCTTACTTGACTTAGCAAAAAGACTTTGGGGGGGGAAACAACTGCTTCCAGGAACATAATCCAAACACAAGCACCTCTAAAGCTCATTGATTCATATACTTGCATTTTATTTTAGATTACTTCGATGGAATTACGCAGAAATGTCAAAAAACAAAAACACATTGTGGTTTCATGGCAGTTTTGTGCTAGGTTACATCTTGCCTCGGCAGGGTGACTTCACGTCTCTATTTTAAGATCTACAAAAGCTACAGACATGCTAACAATAGTTGTTGTTGTTTTAAATTCCCTTGTTATGCCTTGCTTATGATGACAGCATGGTTATCTTGTCTTTTTCACATATCACAGTATTTATCCTGTTATCTTGCAATAACAGGATAAATATATCATCTCATGATAACAAAATAAAATAACTAAACAAAAAATATATTTAAAAACATAAAAGAACTCGTAATCTTAAAAAAAATAATTACAAAAATAATCTCAGTTACCTAATATATTGAATTTTAAAAAAAAAATAAAAAAAATAAAAAAAATGTTAGAAGTCTGCCAGCACCCTATATGCCCATCATGTGACTCCATTATGGATCCTGATCCCTTGGCTGATATAATCTGAAGTAACAGTAATGGTAGTGGTCATAGTATTACTAAAAGAGAGTATCATCTGTAATTCAGGTGAGAGAAAGGGTAACCGTAGCTGTACCTGTTCTCCAGGAAGGTGTAGCTGTAGGTGTCCTCAGGGTTTAAGGTGGGAGTGCCCCAGCACTTGTTGATGACCAGTTTAATCTGCTCTGAGGAGGTGTTCAGGCTGACCTCCACCACCACAGCCTGGTTGGAGGACAGGCTGTAGTTGTGAGGCAGAGGCATTATACCATTCATCAGCTGCAATGTCACCCTGAACGACCCTGAGCCCACGATGACATCTTTGATCATGTCATACCTAAGATGGATGAGGAAAAAAAAGGCATACAGCCGTAAATACACTGCAACAAAAGAATTGAATGAAACCAGATTCAGGAGCACTCTTGCTATGTTCCTATGCTGGATAAGTGCTGCTGGGTATTTTTCTGTATTTTTCAGCTAACAGCTATTTTGAAAAATGCTTAAGCATACTGAGTAATCATGACACCAAGCGAAACATACCCCATTAAGCCAAAGTCTGCAGAGATAAGCATGCTCTTCATGTAGGTACACATGATGGGAACTTCCAGCAGGATTCTGGGCACCTCCTCAGCTCTGCTTGGTGAGTACAGATCCATGGTGTTAAACAAGGTCACAGTGGCTGTGTAGTAGGTTTCATTCTGAAACACCAGATGTCAAAAGCAATTAAGGCTCTTTACAGAGTTAATGCACGTCAGTTTTGGACACAAAATGTTTTCATGCATAGCATCAATGAAACATGCAAGAGCACTGGGAAATACAAACATTTCCCAAATGCTTTTTCTGAAGAGAAAAGACACCTACATGTACAAGACTAGTGGCACATTCATTCCACGCCACGGTCAGCTGGACATGTGTGGCATTGCCTCCGTTGACGCTACATCCCAGCAAGCCCAGGTACAAAGCGCTCTCGTGGATCTTGGCGTTGAGAAGAAAATCTTTGGCAACAGTCACAGTGATGGCACCAACTCTGCACTGGACTGAGAGGGCCCCGAGCATGGAGCCATTGGTGGTTGTCGGCATGGAAGTGGTTGGTGGAGAAGTAGTGGGTGTTGAAGAAGTTGTTGTGGTTGTCAGGGAAGTATTTGTGGTGCTTGTTGTTGGGGCAGAACTAGTTTGAGTATTACTGGTGATTATTGTTGGGGTAGTAATGGTTGTGGTTGTAATATTTGCATTTGTTGTCAACGCAGGATCGGTTGTTGTAGTAGTAGAGGTGGTGGTTATTGGGGTAGTAGTGGTGGTCGGTGGGGCAGTAGCCATTGTAGTGGGGGTTGTTGGGGTAGCAGTAGTGGTTGTCTGGGTGGTGGTGGTTGTTGGGATGGTGGTGGTTGTTGGCGGGGTAGCAGTAGTGGTTGTCAGTGTGGTGGTGGTTGTTGGGGTAGCAGTAGTGGTTGTCAGCGTGGTGGTGGTTGTTGGGGTAGCAGTAGTGGTTGTCGGGGTGGTGGTGGTGGTGGTTGTTGGGGTAGCAGTAGTGGTTGTCGGGGTGGTGCTGGTTGTTGGTGTGGTGGTGCTGGTTGTTGGGGTAGCAGTAGTGGTTGTCGGGGTGGTGGTGGTGGTTGTTGGCGGGGTAGCAGTAGTGGTTGTCGGGCTGGTGGTGGTTGTTGGGGTAGCAGTAGTGGTTGTTGTCGGGGTAGTAATGGTTGTGGAAGCTTGAGCAATGCTTGAGACTGTTCTGGGAAGCATTCCACTTGATATGAGTGTATTTATCCCTGGAGAGGTAGTTACCGTGGTTACAGCTGGATCACTGCTTGAGGGTGTTATTTGAGGGACAGTCAGTGTTGTTGTTTCCATGGTAACAGCTGCTGAACAAGACAAGACACTGGTTACCAAATGAATAGATATTCTGTTATAGTGAATATAAATAATCTTTGTAAAATTACCTTGACAGGCTCGTCCGGGCCTTTCTGGGTCATTGTCTATAAATCCAACCAGACAGACACAAGTGTAGGAGGCCCAGGTGTTTGTACATGTAGCCCACTGGGAACAGTCATTTTCCCCTGGCGCACATTCATTAAAATCTATAAAATAGATATTATGCAGTAAGTCAGGTTTTTATCTTGTTGGATATTGTTCTATAGATTCTACATTATAATCAGACATGATTATAATCATTACATTTAGTTTAGACGACGCTTTGAATTTTGCAAACCCTGCTTTGGGACAGAAAAAACTTTATTGCTTTGAGGCATGAAAAAGAGAGAAACTGTTGTTCTTCAAGCACGAAGAGGCGTGAAACTCAATACTTTTCTACTATTTCCCATGAAAAAGTTTCCTTCTTTTTTCCTTTTAGTATTTTCATGCACTTTTTCTGTTTAAATACAACTGTGCTAACTAATGGCTTGTCTTTGAATTATCTTCATTCATGACGTACCAAACAGATACAGTTGCCACACTTTGCCTTTTGAAAAGACCAAGAAAAAACATTTGTAGTCTGTATTTTCCAACATGTCTGCATTATTGTGGTTATATATTGTGATTCACTACTATAAAGTTTGGGGGCTTAAAAGAGATACACTAAAAATGGTTAAACTTTAAGCAGCAGTGAGCTGACATATTTTGTCATTTAGGCCAAGGTGTGAGTCCAAAATTGCTAGATCCTACAATTCCCAAAATGCAACTCAATAGTGCAACTTCATACTGTCCTGTCATATTGAAGGGAAGGTACAGCTGAATCCAGATGATGTCTGTGAGTGCTGATAGACGTCCAAACCTAGAAGTCATCCAGTGGACTTTTTGCAGACTTCCAGAGAGTCTGCTTGGGGTGAACCCTTGACCAGACTTCAGACTGATTTAATTATGTTCAATTCATTGCAATATGGACATGACATTGTAGAGTTTTTCTTTTATTTAACATAACAATTTTCCTTTATTTAAAATGGCCTATAGCGGTAATCAAAATGTAATTTATTTTTGTAGTCTTGTCTATCAAAGGCTTATAGCCTTGCAGTCTCCTGCCCTCTTTACATGACAGTGAACATGTTACAGTGCGTACGACTAAAGTCCACCAGAGCTCAGTCCGCAACTCCAAAGGGTAAACATTTAGATTCAGCCACCAATGGATAAGACTTCCATGTTTATAACTTGCAAGCGTTCACATCACCAGACGACTAAAGATGGCAGCTGTCTGTGTTCCTGTGCTGCTGCTTCTCACTAATCACTGGACATGTCATCTGCCTTAATCAACAGAGACTAACCAGACAGAACAGACACCAACATTAGGTCCATTTCTTCAAAGAATGTCATCCTACCTTGTGAGCAAACTTTGCTAAACAGGAGTCTATATGAGTCATTGTATGTTGACATGAATGCTGGTGATAAATGATAATTAGGGCCACTGTAATATGATGTGCTGTCCACAATTTAAAATCTCCAAGCCAAACCTTCCCCCGGTTCCACAGAAGACATTTTACAACTGTTTTCACGAGCGGAATAGTCCGAACTGTAAGCAACTAACCTAAACTGATTTAAAGTGTAGCATAGAAAGAGTCATACCATTAATGCTTGTGTTGTTTTCATCCACAGTGTATTTGGAGCTGTTGATCAGGGAGTGCAGCAATGCTATAGACACATTACTTATATCTTGGCTTTGACTGGGGATGAAGATTATGGTGAAATTGACCACCACGCTGCCGAGGGAGAAGCTTCTGATCTCGATCCTCACCTGGTCCGAATTCACCAAGTATTTCATCTCTGGAGAGAGAGACTGATAGATCTTTTGGTGACAGGAAACAGGTCTACTGTCAGAAGTGTGAGGAATTTTGAGGATTTTTTTTTTTTAAACAGATTATATTCAGTCAGTGGATAATCCTCGTAACGCACCCACCTCCTCTACAATGCTCTCCGTGAGGTTTTTGTAGGCCCGGCTGCTAGTGTTCTGGAGGTCATCAGTGAACTCGATGTTAGTAAGTCGTGCCGTGGCGTCAAGACTCTGAGCATCTGCAAAGAAAAGGCTTATTTCAATAACCACATTCTCCATAATGAAATGTCAGCCCTCGGACCAACCCGAGGCCTAGTGCTTTAAAACGCAGTCTTTTCTTCATCGCACATTCATTATTAAGGAGAATTTGATTGCTTTTACTTATTACTTGATGGTAATCAATGGTTGCATTTTATTTTTCTTATTTTTTCTCTTGTGGCTCAGGCAAAACACATTTCCTTTGTTGTTGTCCCATTTCTAAGAAAAAAACAGACCAGAGCTACTTCCACATAGAGGAAATAAGATCTACAACTCTAAATTGCCTTGTAGTCAACTTACATCAATCGAGAATTTTCAGTCTCATATGCACATTTTAGCAACATCAACAATTTAACAGTTTGGGGTTTGATATGACCTGTCCTACTATCCAAATATGATATATAACAGCTACACAAATCACAATGGATAAAAGTAATAATTTACTGTAAATTTGATAGCCGTTATGATGCTTCTGTATATGTTAAATAAAAAATGATCCACATTTCAAAATCATTGCAAAAACTCAGTTCTTACCAGTTTTGACTGACACACGAAGGGCGACGCCTTGGCTCCCACAGGCACGAGGTGTGATGGTAACACTGTAGATCACCCCAGGCAGCAGTCCCGTCACCTCAATCAAGGTCTGATTGGTATCCCAAGAATTATTGACCTCTGACCCTTTGCTTAGAAAAACCTGGTAAGTCTGGTTTGTCTGAAAGTGGCCGGACCAGTAGACTGAGAAGGAGGTTCCAGTGACGTTGGTGGACTGTAAACTGCTGATGCTGGGAGGAGCTGGAAAATGGGACAGATGAGGATTATTGTTCATAAATTGTAGTGAAAGAAATATTTTGATGTTCATTGGGAAATACGGTTCTTTGCTTGGTTGCCAAAGGTTACATGAAAAGTCTGATACCACTGTACTATTATGACTGGAAACAGAGGCAAACAGCCTGTCCAAAAGTATTAAATTCCAGCTGAGAACAACTGTTGTTTTGTCCTAGCTTTCTGCCTCATTCACTGCTTAAGAGGCAGTCCAGAGAAAAGCTCAGGGAAACAGCTGTATGCTCCCCTATAACGGAGGTGGGCAAGTTAAGCACATGTACGTGTGAAACCAGTCTTCATCCTTGAGTAGTTTTTATTTGAACGCTCAGCTCCACTTTGTGTCGATGGCTGAAGTTTGTTTCTGAGTGTGAAATCACTGTCTCCCCGAGTGGCTGCTGGGGGAGATAAACACCCACTAGATTTCATTTTTTTAAAGCCACCTCCCTCCAGCCTCAGGGAGCAGTAATGAGCCCACCGTGGTTTGGCTTACAATAGACCTTTATCACAGAAGACATTTTGAGTTTTTATAGTGGGGAAAGCCTGGGTGGAATTAAAACAATGGTGCTGTGAAAGCAACTCCACTGTCATTGAGGAGGTGAAAGCAATTTATTGACAAGTGACATAAAGGTGAGATTTATGTTTCATCAGAAGTTGTTTCGAACTGGATTTTTAAGGTTTACAAAAGAAAAGACTTGAAAGATGAGAGGTTACTGCTTGATTACATAAATGTAGGCCCCTGTATTTGGGTCTACTTTAATCTCCCACTAGCTCCATTATTGAGCAGCTGCTTCCATAACTTTTCTGTGGAACTCTTTGTGACTTTGTCTCCCATGCAGTGCAGTGCGGGATTTATATTTAGCTTACAGGTGTGACAATCTTCACGATATCTATTCTGCTGGAGACATCAGCCGAAGAAATAATTCAACGCAAAATATAGTCATGTGTTTTTTGTTCAATTAAAGGTTGAGTGTGTAGGTTCAGTGGGCTCTATGGATGAAAATGATTATTATTTTTATCATTCTATAATAACCTAAAACTAAGAATTGTCATGTTTTCGTGACATTAGAATGAGCCCTTCATATGAACATAGGGAGCGGGTCGTCGTCCACACAGCTTGTCATGTCTCGCCGGCATGTCTCTACAGTAGTCTAGAAGAGACTAAACAAACACGTTCTCTGTAGAGGGGCTTTTGTGCTTTTTGCAAGTTTCATGGCCACCATAGATTCACCTACGCACTTGGAAAACTTGGAGGGTGAGGAGAGGGGTGTTCTGCAATCTGCAATCTCAATACTAGATGCCACTGAATCTTACACACTGCTCCTTTAAATGCTTTTGAGAAAACGTAATACTCCCTCGCAAAAAATACGTCTTTATTTGGATACAACAAGGACTACTTTGGCTTGTAAATCAAGATGCATGATTCTAAGCAGCGTTGAGAAACAAATAAATAATATCTTACAACATGTGGTTGTCAGCAGAGGTGAGTCCACAGTTGAGCTCAGGCTGGTATGAGGTGTAAAGCTTGTCCACGGTAGAGCATGTGATGAATTATAAAGGACGGAGCTGCTGGAGCTGGTCGTGCTAGTCTCAGAGGAGTTGAAGATACCCGCGCTGCTGTTGCCTGGAGAGTCCTGCGTGGTGCTGGGAGCAGGGCTGAGGGTTGTGTTCGTCACCGGGTGCTCCGTGGTGGTCGACACCCTGTCGTCAGCTGGGAACAAACAATACACGCTGATGTGAAATATTGATGTGTCCTGATGTGTGGGTCAAGCCCGTTACTCTATTTTGTTTACCAGGTGACTGTCAGCACAGATTAAGTAGAAATAAAGCCTGCTTGTGTACGTAGGATGATATCACAGTGGTGAAATATGAGAAATCTGGAGACCTCGCCAAGCCTCTCATGCAAGGTTTGCTGCGATGACTGAAACTTTGCCTTTAAAACTAACCACAGTTTCCTGGTTCGGGCTGTCCTGCAGCCTCCTACTGTAAATTTGCTTCATTTTAACATCGTGGTTTGTTCCCTACAGCTTCCTTTGTGCCAAAGACAAGGCTTCCATAACCTTGTTGTTCTTGCCTTACCAGAAGATTTAACTGTTTCTTGTTAATGTTTTGTTTTTTCACACAGTTGTTGGTGTGTAGGTGATGAGTTTTCCCCCACTGTCTTTTAAGACACGTTTCCTTTCATGAAATTTCACCTTTTGGCAAAAGGGTGAGAACCTAAGGGCCTTTTCTGCTGATGAGACCTGGATAAGACACAAGACCACAAAATCATAATTTAAAGAAACCTGCTCCACCTCACATGTTGCGCTCAGCTCTGATTTTCAATGTCAGCTGTTTGAAATTCCTGCATCATTTCAGGTCCTTTAACATGTTTGAAGGAATCACAAAAAAAAACAAACAGACATGTAATCAAACCATCATTTAGAATAATAGGATTTTTCACATTTATTTATGACAATATATAAAGAAAACTGATGTTTTCATACAAATGTGCGTGCATTGACTTTCTTTAACCCCAAAGAAAAGCTCATTGATGAAACTTGCTCTGTTTGCTAATCTTTCTCTTTCAATCAGTTTTTTTGACTTTCCTGCATATGATGCAGGAAAGCACCTCTGTTATGTCCAGTCTCTTCTAAAGGGACTGGACCTCTGTTATCCTGCTCCCAACAGTATTTTTCAGTACATAGAGTCATGGAAATTATTGAAGTGTGTCTTGTCATCACGTCATGATCTAAAGAGCTCTCCAAGGCCTTCAGAAAAACGGTTGTAGATGTATATGAATCCAGCAAGGGATTTAAAAAGATCTCCAAGTTATTTTGCGTAAATCACATAACTGTAACGAAAATCATCGACAAGCAGTGTGGTTTCAAACGACTGCCAGTTTGTCCAGGAATATCTGCTCCTGAAAATTAAGCCCAAGAGCAGCCCACTTGATGCTAAAAGAAATTCATCACAGGATCTGCAAGTAACTCTTGCAACTGTTGGTGTCAAAGTGCTGCTTTTTTAATCAGAAACAGACTGTGCATATTTGACCTGCGTGGTAAGTGTGCCAGGAAAAAGCCTTTGCTGCCCAAAAAGAACATTACAGTTTACTAGTGAATATTCAGTTAAAGGCCATCCTTAAATGTTATGGTTTGGGCCATTGACACTGGCTGACCACCATTTTTCCTGGACAATACCTTTACAATCAAGATTCCACAGCATCACATATGTGTATTGGGTTGACTGAAAAACTGGGTCCTTGTTAGATCCTAGGCCGGTCGTCATGCGAGGCCCGTTAGCCACAAGTCATTTAGTTTTCACTTATTCCACACTGCACATAAGCCTATTTTATGCAGGCTTTCTTTCTTTATGTGGGTGAGTGGTGGATCTACACCGATAGCCGTAACCTGACTGCACCACAGGCCTGTCAAACACGCCCCCAAAAACAAGTCTTTTTGAAGTTTATTTTATAATTATTAACGGGATTATTTTCAGATGGACCTCCAGAAAAGTAATCTGGAGGAGAGAATTTAGCAAATGACATACAGGGAATTGTGGAAATTTTTTATTGACATTGAATTTAATGAGAGAAGTTGAATGGATATCAATGTAAACCAGCGCTTTTTGGAGCCAACCTCTAGTGGGACTTGGTTTTGTTGCAGTTTAAGGCACTTCCGCACCGCTGGAAGCTACGTCCACTTTTATATACAGTGAGTGGATAAATTATTGTAAAAGCTAATTTTCCTTGTGATTGTGTTCAAGTATACCACTTTTACGTGTAGGCACTGATTGAAAGATAATCAAATGTTTTTTTTAATCTAAATATGTAAAAAAAAAACATACAACTGCTAAATAATATATGTTTGGACCCCCACACACACACACACACACACACACACACACACACACACACACACACACACACACACACACACACAGTCTAACCTGTACAGCGGGTTCCAGGGTTGCTGGGGTTAACATCAATAAATCCTTGGTGGCAGACACACTGATAGGAGCCCACTGTGTTGTTACAGTCTGCCTGAAGGGAGCACTGACGAAGAGCAGGGTGAACACACTCATTTACATCTGCAATTAAAAATGCATGGCGTTAGACAGGAACACACGTCTGTGTATGTTATTTAAGTAGTTTTAATAATTAGAAAATGTAAGGTGAACATTAAAAATAACATTTAAAGGATTACTAAACTGTATAATTCACTGGTAGAGACATTTAGAAAGGAAAGAAAACTGTTACTTAAAATACACTTGACATCAGCCTTGATTCATATCTTCCTTGTATTCTTAATTTAAGGGCTGAGCAGTTCAGATGTACAGTGGGTACGGAAAGTATTCAGACCCCTTTAAATTTTTCACTCTTTGTTTCATTGCAGCCATTTGCTAAAATCAAAAAAGTTCATTTTATTTCTCATTAATGTACACTCAGCACCCCATCTTGACAGAAAAAAACAAATGTAGAAATTTGTGCAAATTTATTAAAAAAGAAAAACTGAAATATCACATGGTCATAAGTATTCAGACCCTTTGCTGTGACACTCATATTTAACTCACATGCTGTCCATTTCTTCTGATCCTCCTTGAGATGGTTCTACTCCTTCATTGGAGTCCAACTGTGTTTAATTAAACTGATTGGACTTGATTAGGAAAGGCACACACCTGTCTATATAAGACCTTACAGCTCACAGTGCATGTCAGAGCAAATGTGAATCATGAGGTCGAAGGAACTGTCCAAGGAGCTCAGAGACAGAATTGTGGCAAGGCACAGATCTGGCCAAGGTTACAAAATAATTTCTGCAGCACTCAAGGTTCCTAAGAGCACAGTGGCCTCCATAATCCTTAAATGGAAGAAGTTTGGGACGACCAGAACTCTTCCTAGACCTGGCCGTCCAGCCAAACTGAGCAATCGTGGGAGAAGAGCCTTGGTGAGAGAGGTAAAGAAGAACCCAAAGATCACTGTGGCTGAGCTCCAGAGATGCAGTAGGGAGATGGGAGAAAGCTCCACAAAGTCAACTATCACTGCAGCCCTCCACCAGTCGGGGCTTTATGGCCGAGTGGCCCGACGGAAGCCTCTCCTCAGTGCAAGACATATGAAAGCCTGCATAGAGTTTGCCAAAAAACACATGAAGGACTCCCAGACTATGAGAAATAAGATTCTCTGGTCTGATGAGACCAAGATTGAACTTGTTGGCGTTAATTCTAAGCGGTATGTGTGGAGAAAACCAGGCACTGCTCATCACCTGCCCAATACAATCCCAACAGTGAAACATGGTGGTGGCAGCATCATGCTATGGGGGTGTTTTTCAGCTGCAGGGACAGGACGACCGGTTGCAATTGAAGGAAAGATGAATGCGGCCAAGTACAGAGATATCCTGGAAGAAAACCTCTTCCAGAGTGCTCTGGACCTCAGACTGGGCCGAAGGTTCACCTTCCAACAAGACAATGACCCTAAGCACACAGCTAAAATAACAAAGGAGTGGCTTCAGAACAACTCTGTGACCATTCTTGACTGGCCCAGCCAGAGCCCTGACCTAAACCCAATTGAGCATCTCTGGAGAGACCTGAAAATGGCTGTCCACCAACGTTCACCATCCAACCTGACGGAACTGGAGAGGATCTGCAAGGAAGAATGGCAGAGGATCCCCAAATCCAGGTGTGAAAAGCTTGTTGCATCTTTCCCAAGAAGACTCATGGCTGTACTAGCTCAAAAGGGTGCTTCTACTCAATACTGAGCAAAGGGTCTGAATACTTATGACCATGTGATATTTCAGTTTTTCTTTTTTAATAAATTTGCACAAATTTCTACATTTCCGTTTTTTTCTGTCAAGATGGGGTGCTGAGTGTACATTAATGAGAAATAAAATGAACTTTTTTGATTTTAGCAAATGGCTGCAATGAAACAAAGAGTGAAAAATTTAAAGGGGTCTGAATACTTTCCGTACCCACTGTATCTTACAGATCAAGAGATGAAATAAAGCCTTCAGTGTAAAAAGGACATTAATTCTAAGAGAACCTATTTGAAGCCATTTTATGTGCACGATGGTGATTGTTACTGCCTTTTGTGCAACTATAACAAGTATGACTGATCTATGATTAACATCGGAGTGTGTGGGTGTGTGTTTGCGTGTTTATCTACGTGTGTGTGTGTGTGTGCAGTCGCTCTGGTGTTATTTTCCGCTATTGCAGGAAACATCCCACAGATGACTGTCACTCAAACACAAGTGGTGGGAGAAGGAAACTGTGGTGCAACTGAGTCATTTTTTCCTGAACGGCGTGTTCTTTGCCACATGAGTCATTCTCAGAGCTCTACAAGAATGTCATTTCTCTAAAGAAAAAAAGCTTCACAGACAGATCAGTGCTGCTGAACATAACAAGGGTGTCTGCTCACCTTGCACTGTCACAGATGACACCTCCTCTATGTGTTTGAGAAGAAGATGCAGCTTTGATGTGACATTGTACAGCGACAGAGTCGCGCTGCAGTCAATCAGCAGAGAGGTGGCAGTTCTATAAGGATGCACGGGCCATGAGCTGAGGTAATAGATGGGAATCTCAAACTGCAGAGCTCCAGTCACCTAATGACAGACCAAAAATATTATAATTGGTGTCGAAATTTAATACAAATTAAATATTAGCATGACATATTTTTTCTTTTCTAAATAGCATTACCAAAGAAAGTGTTTTAATACTAGTGATGATGCCTGACTAGTGTTCTTAGAAGCATAGTCTTATTGACTAGTCTTATTATTAGAAGCATAGTCTCATTGACTTATTGTCTTCATATCTGTAGAAGTTGTTTATTAGAACTTCTTTACCATTGCTTGTAGCAGTCTTGTGTGATTCAGAAGCCCTTCGTCCTCAGACATTAGTTGATGGTAATCTTCCTTCACGGTGACTGTTGCATTCCAACGGTTTCTTCCGTTCTCAGAAGAATTGGCTGAAAGTAGAGTTAAAAGGATCAGTTCACACAACTTGCAAAGAAATATATTTTCTCACTTTAGGATTTGTCGGGCTCGTCCCTAGTTCGGTTAGAACACCCAGAATTAATGAATCGTGTCGAATTCTCACAATTGGTCTGATCATAGAAACGTGCAAAAATATATGGAGAGAGGAGTTTAAATTGTGTATTAGTTTAAACTTCCAATGTAAACGAGTAAAAATTGTTACAATACCCACTAAATTTCGCATTGGAATAGTGTGTCCCAGCGAACCTGTTTTTTGAGACACTAGCTGAACCTTTATTTCCAGTTACTTAACGACCCGAGAATAGGCAGCAGCTCTGTATATAATTTTGAAATGTTTTAATTTTCATTATTACATCAGCTGAAAATAGTTCCAATAAAAATGGCACCCAGTTTACGCGTTTATAAAGTTTTGTTTCATTTTAAGTGAGAGACCAGGTACATTTTTAAACAGAAAAATAACATCCCTCTTGTTAGAAATGAAAATGTGAATTAAAAGCATTAAAACACACTTTTGTCCATTCACTCTACTCAAATGTTTTGTTGCTCCAGCCATGTTGGTCTGGTCAGGTCCGTTAACTTACGTTAGCATTTGCTGTGTAATTGAAATCACTGTTTTGTTTCTTGCTATATTTTAACATTATTCTATTATGGTCACTTGTAGTTACAGTTGTACAGCAAAAGTTTTCTAACATTAAATGAAAAGTTGAAAAAAAAAAGATCTACTAAGAAGAGCACATGACTTCAACCAACAACCCAAAGTGGCGGTAGAGTTAAATAACGGTACAATCAGGATGAAAACTAACCTGCAGGGTCAAAGCAGAGAGAGCGGCCATATCTCTGGCAGCATTTTTGCCAGCCTGGACAGCCTATGTCTAACTCACAGTCCTCAGATCTGGGACACAATCCATCTGTATTTGGACACGATCCTGGCTTGGCAGTAAACTCAGTCCTCCTGTTTCCAGCTTCATTCAAAGGAAATAACATGTTACAGGCCATATATTAGTGCAGATATATTTGTAACTGCAGTTTCTGAGGTTCCATCTGGTGTCTTGTACGCAGAACCACACACTGAAAGGTCATTCTGGTTGCCTGGCTGTCTGCAGTGTGTGGTGGTATATCATCAGATGTTACAAACACAAGGACTCTTTCGCAGTCAGATATATTTGTGCTTTTCCATCATCCTCAAACACAGAAATGAATATAGTGCAGTACACTCACACAAGGCGCAGTAACGACCAACTTGTACGTAGCCGTCGCAGCAGCCGGTCACCTGCACCTCTACTGTCTTGAACTCAGTCTGATGTATCATTCTGTAAAGTGTGACCGTACATGTCTTCCAGAGGAGCCATCCGCCACAAGTCTGAGACACAGTATAGGGGACCCTGTGCACCACGAGGAAACTTGCAGTCCTGGTTTTGTTGCAGGTGCATAGATGGTAGCCAGATAAAGACAGGCTATTTCCTGAAACAAAAGATATCTTATCTTCATCGGCAGTTCACCCCTGCTGTGTAAAAACATCAGATTTTGAAATTTTAAGCTATAGGCACAAACAGTGCTCCTTGATTGTGACTTACTCATAAATTATAATGCACGTCTATCATCCGTGACATTATATATGTTCAAAACAAACTATACCTAGCAAAGAAAGTGGTTTAAAAATAAATGCCACATTCGGTTTTGGTAAAACATTATTTTTATGTGAATCTGTCATCAGTGTGGAGGCCTACCTTCTTGCTCAGTGTTTTGTCCCACACAGAGAGGCAGCAGGGCCGCAGCCACCCAGATGGAGAGCATCCAACTCATGTTTCACAGATCAGAATCTCCACCGTATATACCACCACGTTGTAGCTGCATGTCGGACTTCGAGATGATGCTAAGGACTGTCAAGGGTGTATTCAAAGACCAAATCCTCTGTGGCACAGTCTTTCTCCACCCCTCACGGCACCATCAGTCCCTCATGGATCACAAATCCAGGAAGCCAGCAGGTAAAGTATTATGAATGTTAATATTTAGAGTAACATTTGTGAACGTACTAAGATTATGTATATTTTTTTGCGAGGATCCTGCAAAATCTAAACATCTTGATCACTAATTTTGCTATTACAGCTGTCAGCAGGACAATCAGTATATCCAAAAGAGAAAAATATTTGGTTCATATTAATTTCACAAAGACACTTATATTTTTATGTCAATAAATTGTCATTTTATTCTTTCTTTGGCTGCATCAGTTTCAGTAAACATGTTTATGATGCCAGGGAGAGATGTAAGATGGGAGGAGTCCCTAATGGCTTGGTTTCCACACAGGTAACCATGGCAGTGCTTTCTATGCTGCTGGCATTAACAGTCAACTGTGTCAGCCGTTAATGTCAAATATGGAGGAGTGAGAACTTCCCTGCCATCTTCCCACATGTCTTCATTCTCATTATATGAAAGAACAGCGGGACGGTTTGGCTGGCGAAGATAAATTCCATAAAAAGACTACGTCAAGCCTCACTTTGACATTATTGATGTGAATTCATGTGCATGTTTGATGAAAGAAATTTCTACAGGCATTCTGCGTCCTTTTAAATCTCGCCATGCACGTTTCTTAATTCATAACTCCAACTAAATGTAGTGTTTCGTACGGTGGTGTTCCTCTCTTTGTAATGAGGTGTGAAAATGGGCCCAATTAAACTTCCTGCGGTCATTAAGCAATAATCATAATGCCGGCAGGCTGATGCATATGGATGCAAAGAATTTCAGGGCTTCAGGTTGAGTGAAGTAGTAAAGTCACTCCACATTTACACCACGGCAACTGTATTTCATGATTTTGTTGAAAATAAGGCCAATGAGGAGTTGTGCAATCCCTCTTTTCACCAGAAGTGCTGCACCTGACCGAGTCATGAGATTGTTGCTAGGTACTGGAGCTGACATGACGTTTCAGGAAGAGGCCTGTAGGCCACACACACACACACACACACACACACACACACACACACACACACACACACACACACACACACACACACACACACACACACACACACACACACACACACACACACACACACATAGCGACGAGGCCCCACTGGATGTCAGTAATGACACAAGTCTACTGCTGTGCTATAGTGACGTTTTATTTTATTTTCGGTCTGGGACCTAATTAGTTTCACTGGGGTTAAGAGGGCGTGTAGTAACATGCATATTATACAAGCACAGTTAAAGACAATCGCTTCTGTTGTTTGGTGCATAACATTTAACAGTTGCACATACTATTTTTCACTTAATAAGATTAAAAGATAAAAAGGTCTTTTTATAATCAGTGGATTAATGTATTAGCAAACCAGATTACTCTTTTCCTGCATTGATGAGATTTTTTTTTTTTTTAATAGGGAGAATTGTCAGGCAATTCAAATTAACAAGTCAAAGTCTAAAGAAATGCTGCCGATGGGGCGTCAACCTGCACAAGAAAGATTCAAATTCCACCAGTCTAACCAAGAAGTCAGAGGAATTTTTTATAACTTCTGACACATGACAGCTGTTCATGGCCAACTATAAGATATTGATGGATGAAATCAAACCTGACCTTACAACATTGAAAGTCCTCCTCTTATCCCCTAATAGGGCAGGTGGGACCAATACAAATGAATATGTTGCGCTTGATGGTCCAGTCTTCACCCTTAGAAGTCCCCATTTCCATTTAATTTTAAACAATGAACACGTCTGCTTAAATTTATAGAGAAATAAAAGGCTCAGAATTACACTTAATCCTCGTGTTGTCCTTGGATCAAAATGACCTGCAGCTGTGTTCAACCAAGTTCTATTTTATTTTCATATTTTTGGGGATCATTGGTGACAAGGAGGTTGTGAGGGTTTCTTTAAAGAATGATCACCAATGATCCCAAAAAATATAAAAAGAAAGAAATAAAATAGAACTTGGTTGAACACAGCTGCGGGTCGTTTTGACCCGAGGACAACACGAGGGTTAAAAGAAATCACTCTTCAAAAGAAAATGAGAATTGCACATAACATTGAATTACGTCCATCCAAATGGAATAGAAGCAGAGTTTAAAAAAGAAAGAAAGAAAGAGAAAAAAAAAGGGTCTGTCCTTTGAGGGGGGAAGACCTGATGTCATCTGATCAGCTTCAGCATGAAGAAAGCCTCCAAGTCCATGGCTTTTTAAAATACCAACAGCTGAGACATTACAGAATCACAAAGAGTGTGACAAACATGTTCACCATCTATTATAGAACACTTCTTTATGTTAACTATGAAAGGGACTATTAAAAAGAAGACTATATTACACGTGTACAAGATTAACTAATGCGCATGTGTTTCTGGGGGAAATGGGAACTGGAGATCATAATTTTAAATAAAAACTGGAAACTAGAGAGGAACATAAAAAAAATTAACTGAATTGAAAACAAGAAAGAGTTTAGAATAGAAAGTTGAGATTCTTCAGGGATCATCGTGTCACATCACATTTCAGTGACACCTCTCATGTTGGAGAAATCATGTTTATAGGTAGAATTGCCTTTAGAGAAATCGTACAACTGTACTTCCTATTAGAAATAATACCACAAAATATTGGAGACAACAAGTCACAACTACTGAGGGTCCTTCTACTACAGCCACAGCCCCTCATGGTAACACAATGCAGGGAGAAAGTTAAAGATGTCAACTTCATACAAAACATAACTGCACGGGTACAATTGAAAATGTATTTGCAACTAGATGATCCTCAATGAATTTATATTTTTTCAACTGATGTGAACAAAGACAGCGTGAAACTACACGTGGAATTTGTTTATTGCAATATAGATTCACCTGTTTTCTCTGCACTCATGAGCAAATGTTTCTATTCATATCTGTTTTTTGATAATAGGATCTATCTAAATGTATAACTGCATTGTATCCCTTTTGAAATGATTGCACTTGAATACAAGTTTTAAAAACATGCAGATGAAAACCAATAAAAAAAAACACACAAAAAAACCAGTGACTTCCGCCTAATATTTACTTTTAGTGACAACTCGTCACCACTAAAGTATCCACCCTCGGCAATGTTTCCTGTAACTCATGTGACTTAACATCACACAAAACACAACTATAAACTTGATCACGTATCTTAAAGTCTACAGAACTCAGATACAAATCCATGACTACATGGATTATAACTTTAAAAGAATTTTCATACGCCATATATCCTGATGAAGCGGAAAAATATGATATATCCCTTTAAATGAGCCTGAGTGTGAAGTCTTCCGTTTCCCCCGCCCCCGCTCCGTCACCAGCCTATCAGCACGCAGTGCACGTGACGAGCGTTCTTTGCGATGACCTCATCCCTGGTGTGGGATGACGTCAAATTCAAGATGGATGGAATCACGACCAACGCGCAGAAATCTACACAACACTGAATAAAGTCCGGCTGCGTGGAGGAAGGAGCATACTGACGACGGGCAGGGTAAGTGCGGACAGACTCGCGAAGTTACCGTTGAATAAAAGGAGCGGGGAGGGAGGGGAACTGAGTTGGTGGAGGGCTGTTGACGAGAAGCATTTTCCTTTTCCTCCCTGACGTAACTCGTGAGGGGGGATTGTGCAGCTGTAAAAACCTGAGCAGCTACAACCTGTTTTTGCAGCCAGCAACAGCGCCGTGTCAGGCCAGGTGGAAGCGCCTTTGAAAAAACAAAAACAAACACAACAACAAGAAAAAGCCCACTTCCTCCGGGGACAGCGGTTATAATTCACTCCACACACTCCAGCGCGTCTCTCATCGCACCGACCGTGTTTTCATTGGCGGCGGAATCCATTGAAAGGCGCTCAACTTCCCTCTGATTTGACGGAGCTCGTTACAGCGGGTTGTAATCTGCTTTCTGTCGCCGCTCGGAAAGACAAACGAGCGAAGCGCGTTCCGAAGTGAAAGCGGCATTTCGGTGGGAGAAGTTATGTCAGGAGAAACTGAGCCACGTCTCATGGATGATCTAATGCCGACAGCCTCGCTCAGCTTCCTCTGAGGAACCAGACACGACGGAAGACCCCCGTTCATCTTTGAACGTGGACTATAAATTGTTGTTCAAGAGTCCACTAAGGGATGTTTTAGTTTTTGATGAATGAATGAAGCTTGTGCCCATAAACATATATAGCAAATGTCAAGTAGTCAACACGAGTGACGCGACTTCCGGTCACAATTTTCAAAATAAATGCGCTGTGACCTGATATCTTTTAGTATGAGAAGATGGAGTTGTGTTTCTATTAAAAAAAGAACAAAAAAGATAAGGCTAACTCAGATTTAACGTTATGCTCTATATAACGCCTGTTTTTGACCATATTAATGTCACAACAATTATTTTGATGTACATGTGTTCATTGTAAAACACAAACAAGCAATGCAAACAAACCTGAATAAGTTTATATTAATTTTGGTTAAGTAGATAAAAACTGAATAATGTCAACTGTAATTAACTTGGAATAGAGCGTTTAAGCTAACGCACTGATGTGTTCTAACTTCAGAGAGGTCCTGCAGCACCATAAACCACAAAATGAATAGTAATTGACACAAATTGCTGTCAATACAAACGGGATATTGTGATCTTTATGCAAGTAGAATTTAATGCAGGGTTGCTGAAATAGACTGGATCAGTTTCAGTTTGGTGTTCCTTATAAATTATCTGTTTAGTATGTAATTTAATAATTTAATGCCATTATGTCTTTACCAGAGTGAATGTTTGTTTGTGGAGTCAGTAATCAAGGGTCTCTGCCATGACATTGTTTAGACTAGTTTACCAGTCAGATCCTGATAGATATCTTCCCATAATCAATTTAACTAGTAGATGACAGTATAAACAGTAACCTTGCTAATTAAATATGTGGCATTTGCTGTATAAATAAACCATTCCATTCAAAGGGCTGTATTGGCATGAATGTTTGAAGCATAATTTTTACAAAGCATCAAAACACAGTTTGTCCAAATATTTAGACAGTACACAATAATAGTAATATAAACATTGATACAACAATAATATTTTATGTACTGTCAATACTGTTAATGTCATACATGTATGTGTTGCTGCACTTTTCAATAAATTACAAAAAATGCATTTCATAAAAACAAATTAAAAGTTTGTATGTAACGGTGGACTAGTGCACACATTTTATTTTTTAGGGCAAACGTTTTAAACTTCCTGCATTGGCCTGTGTCAATGAGGGTGACTTGACAGAACTGCATTTTCATAGCCTCGGACTACTACCATGATGTAATGGCCATGAACTTGTATGCTCTGTGGTGTGCCATTTTGTAATCAATTGAAAGGTTCAAGTTTGACCTTTAGTGATCAGGAACAACAACCAGATAAAAGTGTCAGAGACAAATGGACTTATGCCCTCTACTTAAAATAGGATTTCATCACTGTATTGATTACTATTACAGGGGACTTTAAATCATTGATTATCATAATTTAAAAAAAAAAAAAATTTAAAATAGGCCCAATAAAGATTGCATTTGTTACTGCAAATAACAATCGTTTTCGTTTCGATCAATCTTTATAAATCATTTGGTCCATAAAATGTCAGAATGTAGTAAAAGTTTTTGTTACTATATTTTTGATTAGAAAAGAAAACATGACGTTAATTCATTGTTTATCAGACCAGCCGTCCAAAAGCTGATGCTATTCAGTTTACAGTGATACGGATCAGTTACGAGCACAGACTATTCACAAATGATCAGCTACTACTTGTTTAGCATCTTTGCTTGAAAAATATCTTAAACAATGAATTGATCACAAAGTAGTTACAGATCCTTAATCAAGTAAATGTTGCAGCTTATATTGTATCATTAGTGGGGTGTAAAACAATAATTGGTTTCCACATTTATTAAGCACCGTGTGCAGGTAACACTGCTAGTGAATTTCAAGGCTTTTAGTTGCCTCTGGTAACCATCAGGTGGCAGCTAATATCTTGTAGATTATCGACATTTGTAATAAGTGTGGACATAAAAAAAAAAAAGATCGTTTTCAAGAATTCTGTAACAACGTGTCAACGTTCATGCAGAACTGCAGTGAAATTGAGTTGCTTTGAGCGAAAAACATTTAAAGATAAAATATCTTGTGGTGGGTATTTTTATTATTCAGATAATGTGTATTGATTTTGTCATGGATGCTGATATTTATTCCATGTAATATTTAACTGATCACAAAGAATTGACCAGTACAGACGCAAACATACATTCATAACCGAGCAATGTCTTGGGTCTGAGCTCCAGTCAGTTATTATTTTGTGTGTGTGTGTGTGTGTGTGTGTGTGTGTGTGTGTGTGTGTGTGTGTGTGTGTGTGTGTGTGTGTGTGTGTGTATATATATATATATATATATATATATATATCTGTATGAAAACTTATTTATCATCAGCTTTTGTACATGCCTGAAGTAAAATCTAATTTTGTCTTGCTTTTCAGCCATGGAGAGCCTGGTGCATTACAGTAATCCCTCCCATGCCCTGTCAGTCCTGGGGGTTCTCAATGAGCAGCGGCTGCGGGGCCAACTGTGTGACGTGGTCCTGGTTGTGGCGGACCAGAGGTACCAGGCCCATAAGAGCGTTCTGTCTGCCAGCAGTGAATACTTCCAGTCCCTTTTCACACGGATGGACACAGAGTCACTGCAAATCGTAAACTTGGACTTCTGTGAGCCGGACGCCTTCGAGATAGTTTTGAATTACATTTACTCCTCCTCGCTCTTTGTGGACAAAGACAGCCTGGCAGCCATTCAAGAGCTGGGCTACAGCCTTGGAATCCCTTTCCTCACCAACATAGTGTCAGCAAGGCCACATGCATCCTACTGCGTGTCCAGAAAAAGGCTTTCGTTCTCAGAGGGGGAGGACAATGATGCCCAGACAAGGAGTGTTATTGTGTGTCGGGTCCAGAATGACACAGCCCATCCCTCCCGCTCAAATTATCAGAGAAAACAATCGGAGAGATCATCAACTCCCCACTCTACTCCAGGGTCGGCTCAACCTCCGTCAGTACACAACTCGTATGGATCAGTCAGAAACTCTGAATCGAGCAGGAAATCATCTGGACAGAGTGAAGCCTCTGAGAGGAAGTCCACCTATCCATACAGCTCCATTTTAAAAGGGAATCCATCACACATCACCTCGGTCAGGCCCCAGCTGACATCATCCGTATCTTTCAGCGATGCTGAAGTGCAGCACATCCGGCTGCAGTCTGGCACTGACCAGGACACTAAAGAGGAGAACGAGGAGCAGGAGTCCCACTATCATACCAAAGTGCCCTTTCAGGGTCAGGCCATCGAGCCAAGCCAGACCATTGACAGGAGCGGGCCGCTCATAAAAAGTCTACTCCGAAGATCCTTATCCATGGACAGCCCCGTTTCAGTCTTCTCGCCCACACTGGAGCTCAAAGAGCTGCAAAATCGAGAACAGTCAGTTGTTAAAATGGTGTCAAAAGCATCTGGGCCGGAAACATCTGCCCACAACGGCAAAACAACGAGAGCGTCTCCTCTGATTCTCAGGTCAAAGTACACCGGCAGGTATGATGAAGAAACTCAGGTAGAAAGAGAGGTCAGTGTGAAAGCCGAGCCCAGCAGTCCGCTGGCTGACCCCATGGACATCATTCGCATCACAGTTGGAGATGCTTTACCAGTCAATATGAAAGACTTACAAACAAATTATGACCAAGGCTCCAGGCCAGACTTTAATCCTCTTGGGAAAAGAAAGGACAGGCCAGACAACAGAAGGTACCCATTCAAGAAGAGCAAATTGTATAAAGAACATGCCCTCTCTGTTGATGTGAGCATGTCAGAATCAGTACCTCAGCACGCCAGCAGCGACCCTAATGAGAACAGCGAGGAGCCACCTCAGACCAAGGTTTTCAAATGCTGGAATTGTTTAAAGGTTTTCCGCTCCAGCGCAGGACTACATCGTCATGTAAATATGTATCACAACCCAGAAAAGCCGTATGCTTGTGACATCTGCCACAAGCGCTTCCATACCAACTTCAAAGTGTGGACACACTGCCAAACTCAGCATGGTGTAGTACAAAACCCAGCATCGTCCTCCAGCTCCTCTGTGCTCGATGAGAAATTTCAAAAGAAGTTAATAGATATTGTGCGAGAGAGGGAAATAAAGAAAGCTTTGCTTTGGAAGCTAAAGAGGAATAAGCAGGGACTGCAGTCACCTGCACTTACCAAAAAGAGATCACGGCCCAGCTTCATATGTCCTTATTGTGGGAAAGTATTTGTATTCCAGTCTCAGTACAGGCAGCATTTAAGGACACATCCTGCTGAAAAGGCTGACCAGGACACAGAGAGCGAGAGCATCCTCTACCAGAAACAGGATGAGATCATTCAGCAGAAACACGCTGACCCTGGTGCTTACTCCTGCAGACTTTGTAACATGAAGCTGTCATCGCTCTTAGAGCAGGGAGACCACGAGAGAGGCTGTCGACATGCCACTGTTTGCCCTTACTGTGGCCTCCGATTCTCCAGTCCAGTTGTGAAGAAGGACCACGAGGCACATTGTAAGTACAAGAAGCTGACATGCCTGGAGTGCATGCGGACCTTCAAATCTTCCTTCAGCATATGGCGCCACCAGGTGGAGGTCCACAACCACAACATGATGACTGTTAAAGACCAGATTCACCTGAAGCAACACGAAGACGGCGAAGAGGCGTCTGACATTCTCAGAGAGGAGCATTACAGTGACGAGCCTCTTGCAACCGGGAGCTCTAGAGAGAACATCAGTTACAGCGACTCGTCCGGTCCGCCCATGTACGATTCCGAAGACTCCTCATCCTATGTGCCTGAGGACCTGAGTATGGGCCACCAAGGCAATCTGGTAGTGAAGGAGGAGCCATTAGAGGAGGCTGTGAGTGAGAGGGACAACATGGAGTCTGCCAAAACCGGGCCGGAGGAACCCGGTGTGTGGCCATGCGAGAAATGCGGAAATCTCTTCAGCTCTCGCAAAGACCTGGAGCGACACCAGGAGCTGCTATGCCACATCAAACCATTCATCTGTCACATTTGTAACAAAGCCTTCAGGACCAACTTCCGCCTTTGGAGCCACTTCCAGTCCCACATGTCGACTGCTAACGAACCTGGAACCAAAGAGATCGACAGACAACCCTCACCTCTGTCTCCCTCCCCTCCCCTGACGCCTCAGACCTCAGAGCGTCCCTCCCCACAGGCCTCCGTGCTCAAGTCGACCCAGTCGGCGCCGGTCGCCGCAGTGATGGCCGAGGAGTCGAGCAGCCCGGAGCCCTGTAGCTCCTCGGTGAGCCAGACGACGAGGCCTGAGCTGGAGCGGCAGCCCAGCAGCCACAGCCCCTTGTCCAGATCGAACAGCATGGAGAACCCAGGTGGCTCTCAGGAATCAGACACACTCTTTTACCATGCACCGTCTCTCTCTGCGCTGACCTTTAAGAGGCAGTACATGTGTAAACTCTGCCACAGGACCTTCAAGACGGCCTTCAGCCTGTGGAGCCACGAGCAGAGTCACAGCCACATGTGAGCATCAGTGACAGCCGTGCATTTCTCCCGGAGAGACAATACCTGATATTGGAATAAACACGCCTCAACCTACAAAAGGAAGACTTTGAATGTATCGCTTATTCGCTTGCCTCCAATGTCATATATTAAAGTGGCCATGTTCATTAGAGGTGTAAACGTGAATGTGCAATCAAGTGCTAGATTCCTCTGTGAGACGAGATGATTATAAATGTTTTGGGTTTTTTCTTTCAAAAGAAGAATTGAACTGTTTTAAACCTCTTTGAGTTGTCTACTTTTATTTACCTATGTAAGTGTTTTGAGAAAACAGAATTGCACCCCTCATAACTCCAGAGTTTGACTTAAAGGTACCGTGACAGAAGGGACAGGTGTATACATAGTTCTCTCAGAGTGTAGAAAGAGTGCTTTTTGGGGGAGACTGCAGCTCAGTTACAGATTACTGCTTTTGCTTTTTATACCAGATCTGTCTCTTGGTGTGAGGGACTTCTCTTAAGATGATATTGGTGGCCTCAACAATGTATTCAATATGCACTTTGTTTAACAGTTTGATTCTGTTATGGGGAGATATATATAGTCCAAATTGTTTCCTTGGATCATTTAGTTTCCTTAACCGAGGTTTTAGACTGCAGGAATAAAAAATACTAAATAGGCCGAAATGTTTTGGTATTGTTTCTTCATGCTTGGCATTCCTTTATATTTGATTCTCATATTGACTTTGGATCATATTGGTTTAACGGGCTAATTAAATAGGACTTTCAGTAAAATAAATAAAGTTATAACACATAATGTACATCAAACACACCTCAGATGCCTGTTGTTTTAAGCATTTCAGCATGCAGCCTTGATTACCTGCTTATAGACTTCATTCATCCCTTCCTGCATATCTTCCTGATTATAATCATTTCCACTTAAAAATATGAATCACTGTAATCTTCAGTAATATGATTTTTTTTTAAGTTTTGTTTTTTGCAGGTAAACGATGATAAACTCTCTAAATGTTACTGAAAAGATCTGCTGTAAAAGGTGCTCAGACCAGCTTACTGATAACCATGTGGGCTGTCGGAGAGTTGAAAGGGTTGATTTGATAGCATACGAAATATTAGACAACACTGTACAGGCATTTGGCAAGAAATCAACCTGGAATATTTACAGCAAGCAAGATTTTAAGATTTAACAAAAAGCACTGCAGTATAGAAACGATTAATATAAAACCTCTAATAGGACTTCCTGTATAAGTCTGCCACCTGCGTGCAGCACCAGTGTTGCAAACACATTGATAGAATTTTTGCAATTGAACACATTTGGTAATTAACCGAGCTTTACAGTGCTTCGATGGCCTTATGCAACTCTAAAAAATATTTTGTCAATATTCTTTGACATGAAAGCACAATAGAGTTTCAGACAACTTATGACTCAGGCATTTCGAGCTGGTGAAGTCACGAAGACGGAGGCATGAGAATCTTTTATTCTGAGTGGTCACAGAGTATTCCCACTTCCTAAAGATTTATTGTAAAAGATTGTGTTTTGATTGTATTCCAGTTGTTCTACAATTGTATTCTTGTACAAGTATATACTTCTGCTTTGGCTTGATGGATTAGAACTTTGTCATAAATTATTACGATTGCTACTATTTGGGAGAACTCAAAGAGTGCTCCACACAAACTTCGGGACTTTGTTTTCCACTGAATGAGCAACGTACACTGCAGTGTGATGTTAAATTCTTTGCAGAGATTCTGTATTGATACTAGTGCTCTTAATTTCCTGTGAGAAAAGCTTTCAGAAAGTTTGGAAGAAATGATTAGACTTGTGTACATGGAAGTGTTTGTATTCTGGATTTTGTACCAATTTTGTTAGTAAACAAAAGTTTGATCTTTTTAGTATTCCTGTGCTCTCACTGCAATAACGAATATTTGTATCAGCATTGGTTGCATTATTGTTGCTTTTGGAGACTTGCAGCTGTTTAGTGTTTAGGTTTTTCTACAGTTTTTGTGCTTCATTTCTGTAATAAAGAGTAACAATGGAGTATATATATATATACATATATATATATATATATAAAACCATTTGTGGTATTTGAGTTATTTAGATTTAGGTGTGAACTATGCCTCAGGTCAGATTATGTAGACCTCAGCCAATTTGAATCTTGAGCAAACATATCATCATTTATGAGTGACTTTCACTAACTTGTCTGATACCTCTGAACGTTGTCTCCTTTAAACTTTGACACATTGCAATCAGACTACGGCCTCTTCATGAATCGTTTTAGGCTGTAAAATGTCAGAAAAATGCAAGTTACAAATTCCCAGTCCAACGTGACATATTTAAACATCATATGCTGTCCAACCAACTTCTAAAACCTAAAGACATTCCCTTTACTATGGTGTGTGATGAGGAAAAAGGATTCAGTCTTGCCATTTGACAATACGAAAGTACCAAATGTTTGACATTTTTGCTTCAAAAATACTTCTCGTATACCAAAGTAAGTGCTGATTACTTTTCAACCAATAGGCTGATTGATTAATCCACTAAACACTGAAGCTCTAAATCAGATGAACGTTTAGTATTTTACACTAAGGCTCTACATGTAGTCTTCCTCCTGTTATTATCTCTTAAAACACATACTTCTCAATTCTGATGCATCTTACTGCGACTGTGCTGCAACTACCCGATAGGAAATGTACAGGGCATTTGATTTAGTGACACACATCTGCCAGGGTCCTAATCAACACCTTTCAAACTTTTTCTTTGTTCACTAAAGAACAGATATTAACTGCCAGTCGTCACACTGACGAACTGATGAAGCACACAGGAGTTGGTTTTATATTCGTGTTGAACTGAACTCTTCACGCTGGTGTTGTTTTCCTGTTGGCAGTCAGACAAGCCCGAACCAGGGGGATGTTTTTCAAGCTGCAGGCCACTGTGACAGTTTCTGGCTGGAAACTAGGGAGTGAACTTAGGAAGTGTTTGCTTTTAATTTGGAAAAATGGTAAACTGGAAATCCTGTCCTACTCCATGTGTAAGGTCACTCTCGCTGTGGAAATGCTTGAAGAGAGGAAGTTTTCACATAGATGAGGAAATCTGGCCCCGAACTCAACCACATCTTTTACATAATGAAAATCTGACCCCATTTTAGGAAAGGTTTATGGAGGCAATCATTTGCTCAAAAGGGCCATTGCTGTTGACTAGATTGAACATTTATTGTCAAAATTTACAATGCAATTGACATTATCAGCAAAACAACCTTTTGAAGGATTTAACTGGTGTTAATGGTGTTATTTCTTACTTCGTTTTAGTTGTGTTTCTTGATGGTGGATGGTGGGGACAATTTGGAAAAGGAATGCTTCGAAAAGCAAAACATTTTTACAATAAACATTACATAATCAAGATCTTAAAGGTACAAGCAATACCAGAACCACAGCGGACACATGCGAAAAGTGATAATACCGACACTGCAGGAGTAGAGCTCACAAACCATGTCTTTGTTATTAAAAAAAAAAAAAAAGAAAGAAAGACAAATGACAAACATGACCATAGATGGTTATGTATGATCCCGATCTTCTGTATGGAGCATCCTCACAGTGCCAGCGTGTCCTTAATCAGCCTTCTCATGGTGGTGCTTACGGAGGTGCCCAGCGAGTCAGTGATCTGGTAGGTGATTTTGTAAAGGTAGGGTTGGACATCTTTGAGACTGGTGTCAAAAACATTGTCCACTTCAGACTGGGTGGGCATCTTAGGCAGGTATTCGTGGCGGTTTATGACCTCGACAACGTTGATCACCTTCTCACCCAGCTTTTCGCCCACTTTCTCCCTGCAGATCTGTCTCTCCTGCTCATTGGCCAGGTTGACAACGTTGACCTTGATGCTCCACACCTCCCAGGGAATGCACTCGTCGGAAAAAGGCCAGCGAGACTTCTTCTTCTGGTAGAACTCCAGAGAGATTTGTCCCATGCCGTCGCTGCCGGAGTTGCTCAAAGCATCCTGTAACCCAAAGCAGATCATACAGTTCAGTCATAATTACAGGCCTCTCCAGACATGACAGTCAACAATCATTTGTTGCAAACACCCATTACCTTGAATTCAGCCACAGCTTTCCTGATCACCCTGTCCAGCTCCTCGGAGGACACCCTGACGAAGGTGAAATCCACGAAGTCGCAGTCAAAGTCCAGTGTGCCCACGGTGCCGATGGAGTAGGTGCCCTCCTTTTTGTAGTGAAACTTCCCGGTGCTGCGGTGCAGTAAAATGGTGTGCAGTAAAGCCAGCATAGCTTCTTCCACCTGCCTCGCCTCCACTGTTACCTCGAGAACTTCCGAGCGACAATTCATGGCGAAATTAAAGTTATATCCATTTACAAAGGACGACACGCGTGGAGTGACGGTAGCTACTGCGGCAGCTCGATCACGTAATTGACGATGTTGTTTGTTTACCTCTACAAAATGGTAGAGACGATCCAAAGCAGTGTTTTACCGTTTATCAAAATACAAAAAAAAAGATTTATATTACTAAGAATAACTTACATCCACGTGACAATTATGCGATCTGGGCCCAAAAACAACATTCTGGCAAAACCTAGCTGGACAAATGTTTGCTACAAACAGCAGAGGAGGACGTGGTGAGAGGGACAATCTACGGTAAGTCGCGTAGCTCAAAATACCTGATACGAGTTGTTGTTTTTTTTCCTCAACTTTGACTTTTAAATGCGACGAAAAGCAGCAAATGTACTATGAAAGCGCATTGCTAATGCAAATCGTCTATAAACTACACGGTAGCCTCGGTTTGGAAATATGTCCGCGCGACCACTCAACGAAAACAAACGCTCGCGTTTGTCGCGGTGCATGCTGGGAGATACAGTTTGTGCCACATATCCGTTTCTAAACGGCAACTTTGTCCAGTCAGACTGAGCCGCTAACGCGTCCAGCGGGAGGGACAGCGCTCCTCGCCTTCAGGATGTTTTTCCGGGACTCTTATTTTATGGCTGGGTGTCGTCTGGTGGAGCATAATTACAGACTTTGGATATAATTCATTTCGAGGAAACTTTGTCGGCTTTATAGCTAATGCAGAGTAGCTCGTTAAGCGAAACCGTGGCAAAGATTAGCCAACGAAGCTAACGAGCATATTCAATGAGAGGAGGAGTGAGCTGCTCTGCAGGTTATCTGCCTTCCTTCAGCTATTTGACAATGGTGTAGTTTTCTGTAACCACCTCGTGTAGGTCGGGAACTCTGCAGGGCTTTTACAAGCTGCGTGTTCTGCAGAATGGGCGTCAATAAGCATAACCTGTATCGGGGGTTGATATCAGTTGGAGGTGAAAGCCTCCATCGGTTTCTCTGAACAAGTCTCTACTATGAGGTTACCAGGACATTTTTCAGAGGAGGTGCGTTAAGCTGTTTTTCATTTGCAAAGAATGTCCGACTTGGAAAGTTCCAGTTCATATTTTGGTTTGGAGGATCCGCAGTGGCTGTGCATGGTCACACTGTTCGTCGCGTCCCTGGTGACTCTGGGAGTGTATTTCCTCCAGTATTTCCAACATGGGATCTTAGGAAAGAAGCCGAGAGCAGCTGAAGACAATGCTGCCGCTGCGGAGGAGGAGGAGGAGGAGGAAGCCGCCGCTCTGCTGGGATGGGCGCTGTCACTGAAAAGCTGGAGAAGTCAGTGGAGAGGAGCGTGGTGCAGAGCGTTGAACGACGAGGCCAGGAAGCGAGGGGTAAGTCGCATGTGTGGCAGGTGACTTCAATAAAGAAAGTACTGTTTGGCTTTTATTGTGACCGCTTTCTCCTCGTGCCCTCATAAACATAATCCATAAATCTTAGCCGCAGCTACTTGAATCAAATCTCACCAACCCACCTCTGAACCATCATCTTTTTTTTTGTTTTCTATTTCTTTGACTCATCAAGTCAGAACATAAGTAATGACGTTGCCAGTGTCACACAGCTCTGCCCAGATCATTGCTTATTTTATTGGCAACATTATTCCAGATCTGCGAGTTGTGCAATAGATGTTTGTTGCTGTTTCACAGCGTCTGTCTCCTTCCTCATCAGGGTGAGCTTCTGTTGACGTTTGAAGAGGATGGTCTTGAGGCGTCAGAGCTCACGGTCTGCCAAGTGTCCAGCTTTCAGAAGTCTGCCAGGAACAAGGTATGCTGGCAGTAAAGTAATAGTGTTATTAATACAGTTCATTTTCCTTCATCAAAAATGGCTTTGCACGATATGTTTGTGGCTGTTTGGGATTATCTATTTCTAGTGATCAGTGAGTATATTTATTCCTGGAAAATGGATTAGTTGTGCCTCTGAAAAAGTAATCTTCCTACATGGCAGTTTCACCTGTCAATTCAGTCTCTTCACTAATTCAGTGCAGAGGGAGCTTCTCCTCATTCAGGGCTGCATTACAGCCGGCAGCACACAACCCAACTTTGGTACCATCATTTCCCCATCCGTTTCAATTTGGCAAATTAATCTGCGTAATAGTTTTCCAGGACTCTACATGCTGGTTATGATAATCAAAAGGCACAATGACTCGATACTTCCGCTTATAGAGGCTATGAAACACTTGCTTGCTCCTTCTTTTCTCAGTCTGATAGATTACGGGCCGGACTGCTGGAGAATGTGTGTGAACCAAACTGCCACCGGAGGGCTTTTATTTTTCAGAGAGGTCAGATAGGGACAAATTGCTGGCCGTGTTGCTGGCCCAGTCAGCTTTGCGGTGCTCCCAATGCAAACTCAGCGCTTTTCTTTGTGATCATCATGATATGGACACAAATACCAGGTGCTCTGTTGTTGGGTGTGGGGAGTTTAATGAACAGAGGCTTATTTTAACCCACCTGCTGTGTGTGAGTGTGAGTGAGTGACTGACTGTGTGTGTGAGTGAGTGTGCGTGTGTGTGTGTGTGTGTGTGTGTGTGTGTGTGTGTGTGTGTGTGTGTGTGTGTGTGTGTGTGTGTGTGTGTGTGTGTGTGTGTGTGTGTGTGTGTGTGTGTGTGTGTGTGTGTTTAAGAAGCTTATATAGCTGTCAAGCTCAACACTAAGGAGGAGCGGGCAGACAGGAATGCACCAGCGCCTATGTTTAGTTTTCCCCTCATAGTGATCTAATGCTGAACCGGTCTCGAAGACGTTCACCCTGTTCTCAAAATCAGAAGGAATGCACTGCGGAAATGTGTTTCTAGTAAAGGACACTTAATCATTGCTAGAATTGTTAATTAAAGTAAGTGCAGTAAGAATCTGCTGATGATGCCTTTGAAAGCTAGTTCACTTTTTTCTTTCTCTTTTTTACAGTGTTTAGTGTGAAGTTCTCCAGAGGCTAATATGTCACTTTTGGATCATTTCTTTCTAAAGCCAGTGTGTAAACACACCCCTCTGGTTTTTTATTTCAATACTGTTTTGTCTACACACACAGAAACATAAATATATTACTAATGAAGCATGATACTTAGTGTTCCTCTCATATTGATTCACGTGTACAGCCTCTTTTAGTCCAGTACAAATTCTGGTTTCTCTCCCTGTTTGAGTTGCTTTCATATGACATTGTATAACTACATCTCAGCAGCATGGTAATGCTATCAATAGCTTAGCTTTTTATTTCTCAGCAGGTTTAGGTGACACTAATGCCTTCTCCGTCTTCCCCACAGGATGCTTGCTGCAGTGTGGTTGGGGAGAAGCTTCAGTTCTCTCTCGGTGTTGGATTGACAGATATGGCTACAGCAGATCCTTGTAAATACACAATGTGTATCGCTCCACTGGAGATGAAGGTAAATTCTCCTTGTGTTCTAAGTCGTGGATTTCATCGAAATGCAGTCAATTCATTTTCTTTTTTATATATCCCTTTGACAGTAAGGCCTCTGAAAACGGATATATGTCCTTTGGAAGTCATCGTGGTTTGGTTTAATAGGAGATTTTATTGAACATGATGTGCTGCCAGAGCTGGCTCACTGCTGGCCGCATTATTAGATAAAATGGTTGAGGTATCTTTCTGTGCTTGGCAAATGTCCCAAAGGCCTCATTAACACCCCTGTCAGCCCCATTTGCAGTAGGGCTACATTCACATTTGTCAGGGATCCATACAGGAATGATGAAACTCTCAAGTTATGACACTAATGACTCATTTACCTGAGAAGTACAGTCATTCATTATGCCCAAAACTGACAGGGCTTATCTCTTAAAATGAATAGTCCTATGGGTCATCCACTGTCTTTTCTAACCCTCACCCTTCCTGTTTAGACTTGTAGTGTTGAAATAAAGTGGAGCCCCAGCTCATGTGTTAGGATATGTAACAGTACTGTACATTACGCTGTGGTAAGCTTTTATCCTCTTCTCAGATTCAGTTTGAAATCTTCAGCAATATATGGATTCAAGTGGCTGTATAAGTTAACCCAATTGTGTGAAGGCTATTTTTAAACCAATAAGATGCTTGTCACCCCCCAGAGCTCATTGTGCCATAAGTACAACCTGAGTGAGAGGCTAGAAAGCTAAAGTCAGGATTAGAGTCGTGCGTTTTTGTTTTGGTTGTGGATCCGTTGTTGTTGCAGCGACATAAAGGAAGCCTCGTCCCTTTTCCCCTCTCACTGTTTCGGCTTCGTCTGGAAAAGTCAGAAAGCCCTTTCAAATGTTTCCATCCATCCACTGGAACATGTGTCAGCTTTTGACTGAGATCCAAGCTAGAAAACTCGCGGCTCGTCGTGGAATGAGTGCTGGGATATGTGGAACAGAAGCCCCCGGGGCATGTAGAGTATATGGACACAATAATACAGCCAGTACACCGAGGTGTGCTGCTGGCTGTGATTTGTCTTTTAACACACTACAGGTACCACATGACCTGTTGCATGTGACATGCATCATCCAAATGATGCGTTCGTCTTTGAAATGCAAAAACAACATTTGCATACGTGTTGTGACTCCACTTCTGAGTCAGGTGGTTGGAGCCATCAACCATTAACAAGGCCAATTAATAAATGAAGGCAACAACCATCCACCTGGTAGACAGTTTCTGTTGTTCAGTTTATGGAAGGTAGTTTCATTTGTATTACTAGAACGTAGTGTTCCAGTTTAAATGGGTAGGCCTTCTGTATGATCTTGAATCAATCTCAGCATTCCCGGTTCTATCTGATGAGGCCTTTGTTTGGCATCAGAGGCGCCTGTTCAGTCTTACGTTGGAATCCAGGCCTGCTGGGGCAGGATGGCCCGGTCTGATCTCTTTTCTCCTTCTTCTTTCACTTTATTCTCGTAGCGTTCACCTTGCTGACTTTCCCTAAGAATCAGTTTTCCTGTGCGTCAGGTTGATGAAAGAGAAATTTCATAAAGGTTTTGCAGAATGGATGGTGCCATCACTGTTAGTGTAGGTAATAATATCTAACATCCTAACCAGCTGAAAACATCAATAACCATCTCCTGTCAACACTCATTCCAAATGATCTCCAATCAGACTGTAGACACAAATCCCACTGCAAATTAAAATCTCTTCTACAGATTGCAGTTTGGAATAAATTGACAGAATGATGTATTCAAGTGTCTCAAGTTCTATCAGGCGTGATAAGATCACTCGCTGCTTTTGAAGTGAGTCAACAAATGTAAAAGAACAAATGCGCTCGTATGCTTAATGTTTTATGTTATTAAAAGTGTTGCCCAGGTGGATATTTAAAACTTAATAGTTGGGTAATTGTCCATCAGAATCATCAATCAACAACAGTCTGTTATGAATGTTCAGGTGAGGAAACAAAATCCTCAAAAATCTTTTGATTATATTCCCACACACACACCTGAGTCGCTGTATGTTTGGGTTGTTGCTTCAGAACTTGTGTTATTTTATCTTCAATTGACCATCAGTGTAACTGCACAAAAATAAGGCATCATGAATTTTCTCTTCCTCAGCTTCATCTACACATGCAACAAGCTGAAGATGAGGTCAAGGTGAGCTGGGAAGTTTCTGACCTGAAGACGGGGGAGCTGCAGGTGACGCCCACTTTCACCCAGGTAAGACAACGCTGTGTAACACACTAACGTATGGAGAAATGTTTCACTGTACAGAAACAAGAAGAAATAGACTCTTGAAACTGTGTTTTAATACATCAAATGTGAGTCTTTGATAATCTGAGTTCATATGAATTGGTTTCTTTTGATTTTCATGGCGGATAGTCACGTAAATGTGGCGTTAGTAGTTTCATAAAGAAATATTAACAGGAGTCATTGTGGTCAAACACTTTGTGGGTTGTTAAATGTAAAACAAATCTCTTTGGATCAGAACAGTTCACAAAGAACATATTAAATTAGTGAAACCGTCAAAGTGAGGTAGATCTCATTTTGGTTTTTTTATTCTCCAGAAAAGGAGATTCTGTTCTCCAGTTTGACACAATAAATGTTTGTGCATGTCTGATGGCATCATGTCTCTCCATCAGGACAATGTCAACACTTCCAGTGTAGTGGTCATAAGGGAGCAGCTGAAACAGCTGTTGTGCGTGACGCGTCCCTCTGTGCTGCTGAGCTGCAGGCCTGCTGAGGCCTCAGAGATGAAGGTGAGTCACGCCTTGTGCAAAACTGTCCTTCTCGTTCAGCCTGCTGCAATTTGTCAAATCAGACTTCAATGCGCACTTCTTCTTTTTTTTTTTTTTTATCAAAGCCACAGAAGGACAGAAGAATACGTTCAATGCAAATTATGAACAAGAGACACTTCTGTCAGCAGGGTTGTTGTCCTCTAATATCATTCATTTATTATGAATACACCTTTAAATGTATAAATCTATTAGTTTTTACCTCAACCAAGGAGGTTGTGTTTCTGTGCAGCTTGTTTCTTCATTTGTGTGTCTGTGAGCACAATGACAGAAAAACGACCCACTCCATTTTCATGAAACCTGGTGGAAAGGTGTCGCAGGGGCCAAAGAAGAACCCATTATATTTTGGAATAGATCAGATTAACGGGTTTGATTCACAAATTATTTTTAATTCTCATTAACACTGTGAGATGGTGCATTTGGTTGCAAAGTTCAATTGTGACCGAACACAAAAAACTGTATAAATGTAATGGGCTCTGTTTTAACAGTATAAGCAAATGCTGTGAAGCACAAGGAGCTTTCTAGGTTTATCCAAAATCCACTTTTTTCTCACTTTACGGTCAACGATCTGAGTTCAAAGTAAAGTGCATTGTTCAATGGGGATTTGCTTAATTAGTCGTAGGTACATTTTGGGCATAAAAGATAATAAACCAGAGTGTTGTCTCCCGTTCCCTTTAAGAGCCAGGGGTGCTTGCACCTCAGCAGATTTATATTATAACGGCAGATGTGACAAGTAGTAGGAAAGACCAGTTCTCTGCAGAGGAAACTGATCTGCTCATGCACAAATTAACGTACACAATAATAATAACTTGCATTATAATCATTTTATTCTTTTTCCTTTGATTGTGCACTGCTGCAGTTCCAATGCGTGTAACAAGCAGAGTGGAGACGTAGTGCACCTGTTTATGTAGGTGTAATATTACTGTCAATCAATGGGCCCTTCATTGAGTCATTGATTTAAGATGGGTATTATTTGGTCTGTCATTTCATTTTGTCAGGAATGAGTTCAATTGTAACATCGCCACAGGCCTTGCATGTCATAGAAGACTGTTTGCCTCGGCCGAGGTCGGCGCTCTTGGAGTGGCCCTCTAGTTTACCTAGTGTTGTATGGTTTCTCCAATAGGAAGCCCACAACAAAGTTGCATCACCCCCAAAACCCCCCCGCGCCCACGACTGGAAGCTGCTAGTGAAAAACATCCGGGTCACACTCAATCAGGAGGAAGATGCTGCAGGTTGGTTGCTCGTCTGATTTATTACACATTCTGATGAAATCACTGTCGCTGTGTTTTTATTCTTCTTTATGAGCCTTCCGTCCTTCACAAACCAGCGAACCTACATCACGGAGCCATGAATCTAGTTCACTGTAACCTTTTCAAAGAAGTGCCAACATTTTACAGCCACCTCCGTAGAAGATGGGATGTATTAGATAAGCTTTTCGTCTTTCAAAAAACACTTCAGTCAAAGTATAAAGTCTGAAGCAAAAGAACAGATCCTCTGATTGGATGGTGGTGTCCCTCAGTATTAGCCTCACCAGCAGCAGCGTCAGTAAAGCCGGTATTAATTTACTGATTGAAGAATAAATAGCTGCATATAAACTCCATCCATCAACCTCTTTCTAACAAATCATGTTAACTGGAGGTCCGGCAGAGTAACCCGAGCAGAAACACAAGCATCAGCACACATCAGACACAAAGAAACCTTCACCTACATTGTTGAATTCATATTTTTATGAAGAGATTTATTTAACCACATTTATTCCAAAGGTGAAATATTGTGTCATCGAAGTCTTAGAATATATATTGGCTTGTTCCATGAGGTTACAAACTGCCTGATCATTTCTTACCTGGGCTCAGAGACTTCCCAAAGTCTCTGCAACGTCTTGTTTACAACTTTACAGTGACAACATGAAGTCATGATGCTCAGCCAAGAAAAAAAATCAAGCCATAACCCTCCATAAACCTACAATGTGTTGTGTGTACATATTGGTTTGGTGTTGCTCTTCTCATCGACTCTCAGTTAACAAGCATATTTCTAGTAATTGTTTAACTGCCCTCCTTTTTAGTTGCACTACAAATTTAAGATGTAAAGAAAAAGGTTTTACTTTGCCATCACAGACTGTGCATCCTGAGGAGATTTTTTTGGTGAACTGTTGGTTAAAGCTAAACAATGTTGGCAGTATATTAATAACACACACCCAGCGTGGTGGTGCAGACCTGCACATAGTGTTAGTAAGATTCACTTACTGAGCGTGTTGTCAGCCATTAAAGAAAGTAGATATTCTGAGTCGTCGAGAGGTTTTAAAATGATTGTCCACTGATGAAGTCTTGGATCGTAACATCAGCCATAGCAGTTGTGTTTTGGTAGTTCTGGTGATGAGTCATTCTCTAATTGTGAGTCAGCTGTTTTCGGGACTCCAGACATCCTCTTAAGTGCTCTGATCACCTTTAAATATAGCGGAGGGGACACACGGACACGGCATTCAGCACTTCACTATATATATTTTTCCGTCCTTTAAGTGAGGAACAGTTGACAGTTTAGTTTGTGAGACTAAAAGAAATCCCGAGCAGCTGCTGTGGATCTTCTGTCTGTAGGGCTTCTTGTCTGGCTCGTGGCTCCTGAAGTTCAATTTACTGTATGTGCTCCACAGAAAAGGCTGATGAAGAACTCTCAACCAACACCGTGTCCTCTAACCTCTGCATAATTCATCATACATACAACGTACATTAACCGCCCTTTGTCAATTAGAGTGAAAGAATATTCACTCAGCTCTTGGATCACCTGATTTGTGTGTTGTTGTTGTTGTTGTTGTGGTGGTGATGCTGACGAAGATGTTTACTGCTGTGTGTTTGTAGGCAGCGTGAATCCTCTGTGTGTCCTGCAGTTGGATGATCCTCCACAGAGGTTCAACACGTCTGTTTTGAAGAACACAGCCAGTCTTGCCTGGGACCAGCCCTTTATCTTGTAAGTTCGACAGCAGATAACATTATTAATTAATTAAATTACATTTGTTTGTTTGTTTGTTTTTTTAACCCCACAGTGCACACTAAACTCTTTTATTTTTCTGTCTCACCAGTGAATTGAATGGACGATCAAAAGAGCTCAATGTTCAGTTGATGAATGATGGACAAGCTCAAGAGAGTAAGTAGAACTCAGGATGTTACTGGTATATATTTGTTTTGATGTATTTGTTAATGAATGAGTGATTTTGTTTGTGAGCTCTGGCTGTCACATGTTTTGATACTAAATTATGTGGGTTTTTTTCTTTCTCAGACTCCTTACTCGGTCAGGTGTCTGTGCCTTTCGATCTCGTGAAGAAGGAACCCAAAGGACAGCAAACATTTGCACTCAAGGCCAAAGACACAGTGACTGGATCTCTTACTACTGACGTGAGACCATCATCCCAGTTAACACGGGATCTCCTCACGTGTTTGCCTTCAACATAAACAGATTTAGTGGACTTCTTATCATGTATTTGTTTTTTTAGTTTTTTTATTATTGACACGAAATTGGAGTGTTAACTTGAATTGTGTGTTTCAGTTTACCTACCTGGAGCCCAGTGAGGTGAGGTCCTGGCACCCTCCCACCCCAGCCTCCAATAAGAGGGTGGAGATGGACCGGACAGTCATGCCCTGCGGCACGGTGGTCACCACCATCACCGCGGTGAAAAGCAAGCCGGGTCGACCGCTCCCACTCAACTTGGGTACGCCACTGGAAACCGTCAGACTGTACAGGGTGCCGAGGATGAGTTGTACTCCGAGAAAGGCATTTGTTGCACAACTGATATGTAGAAGAGACTTAGAGGCACACCAAGAGTTGTACTGATTCTAATACTGCTGTTGTAACAGCTGCAAATCAAAACTGCTCACAGAGAGATTGTTTTGAAATGAATGAATGGTTCCTGTTTTTAAAAACAAAAGTAAAGATTGAAATTCAGTTTGCAAGCCAGAGTTCTTTGGTCTGTTCTAGAGCCACTGACCAAAAGTATGCTGATCCTTAGTCACTAAAAATATCTGCACCATTATTTTTAATTGATTCATAAATTAAATTTGGCCAAAGTCTCTGCCGGCAAAGAGCTGTAAATAGCGGAGCTGGTTTTTTTAGCGGTCTTACTGTTTTGCAATAAGATCCTGCTAAACCTGATTGACGACAAGTCATTCTCACTACAACGCAGTGTCAGTAGGAGAGCAGACCGAACATCTGGAACAGCAAAACACTGAAAACAAAGCAGAGTAATTACAGGTTCCTGTGAATTGTACCTAAAACTGTACTTTTCTATTAACAGCTCAAAAACACTGAGACCAGTTTGACCCTAAGTCTGAAGATGAAAACATGTGACATTTCTAATTCAATTCAATTTTATTTATATAGCGTCAAATCACAACATAGGTTATTTCATGGCACTTAACACATTAAAGTCCTTACAGCAAGACTTTACAATATTATACAGAGAAACCCAACAATTCAACAATTCCCACATAAGTTAGGAGGGAAACAACTCCTCTTTAAGGGAGAAAAACCTCTAACAGAGGGAAGGAAAAACTCCCTCTTAACAGGAAGAAACCTCCGACAGAACCAGGCTCAGAGGAGGGCGGCCATCTGCCTTGACTGGTTGGGGTGAGAGGAGAGCAGAGAGAGAAAAGGACAGCATAGAGATAGAAGAGAAGAACTGTTGGTGGAGACGACAAGCACAGAGCAGAGACATGCAGCTCCATGACGGGACATCTGCAAAAGAAAGATGAGAAACTACGCGAGCGAGGGAACTGAATGGAGACAACAGATAATAAGAAGAAACTATGGGAGAGAAAAAGATGGTGAGGTATGAGTCAGTTAAAGAGTAGGAGGAAAGAAAAGAAGCTCAGCATGTAACGAGGTCCCCCAGCAGCCTCGGCCTATAACAGCATAACTAAGGGTTGGTTCAGGTCCACCTGAGCCAGCCCTAACTATAGGCTTTATCAAAAAGGAGCGTTTTGAGTCTAATCTTAAAGCTAGAAGGGTTTCTGCCCCTCGAACACAAACTGGGAGCTGGTTCCACAGGAGAGAAGCCTGAAAACTGAAGCTCTGCCTCCCATTCTACTTCTGTAAACTCCAGGAACCACAAGTAGACCAGCGTACTGAGAGAAGTGCTCTGCTAGGATTATATGGTTCCATAAGATCTCTGAGATATGATGAGCCTGGTCATCTAGAGCTTTGTAAGTCATCAAGAGAATTTTAAATTCTATTCTTGATTTAACAGGAAGCCAGTGAAGAGAAGCTAAAACTGGAGAAATATGATCTCTCTCGCTAAATCCCGTCAGTACTCTTGCTGCAGCATTTTGGATCAACTGCAAGGTTTTTAATTAGTAATTTGGACATCCTAACAACAAGGAATTACAATAATCTAGCCTAGAAGTAACAAATACATGAATGAGTTTTTCTGCATCACGCTGAGGAAGGATTTTCCTGATTTTATTAATATTACGTAGATGAAAGAAGGCAGTTCTGGAGATTTCCTTTATATGCTGTCTAAAGGACAAGTCCTCATCAAATATGACTCCAAGGTTCCTCACAGTGGTGCTGGAGGCCAAGACAAGACTTAGATTAACTAAGTGATTACAGAAAGAGTTTCTGAGGTGTTTAGGACCAAGTACAATAACTTCCGTTTTGTCTGAATTTAGAAGCAGGAAGTTTTTGGTCATCCAGGCCTTTATGTCTTTTAGATATTTTACTAACTGATTAGTTTCATCTGGTTTTATAGAAAGAATTAGCTGAGTGTCATCTGCATAACAATGGAAGTTTATGCAGTGCTTCCTGATGACATCTCCTAATGGCAGCATGTACAAAGTAAAAAGTATTGGGCCTAACACTGAGCCTTGTGGAACTCCATAATTAACTCTTGTTTGTCTGGAAGATTCATTGTTGACATGGACAAACTGAAATATATCTGATAAGTAGGATTTGAACCAGTCTAATGCAGTGCCTTTAATCCTCGTAACGTCTTCTAATCTCTGCAATAAGATCGTATGATCAATCAAAAGCAGCACTGAGGTCCAGAAGAACAAGTACAGTCACGAGTCCATTATCTGAGGCTAATAAAAGGTCATTAGTAACTTTCACCAGAGCTGTTTCTGTGCTATGATGAACTCTAAAGCCTGACTGAAAATCTTCAAACAGATCATTCCTTTGTAAATGATCACAAAGTTGATTTGCAACAACTTTTTCAAGGATTTTAGAAATAAACGTCAGGTTGGAAATTGGTCTGTAGTTTCCTAAAACAGCTGGATCAAGAGTCGGCTTTTTAAGTAAAGGTTTAATTACAGCCACTTTAAAAGCCTGCGGTACATAGCCGGTTACAATAGATAGGCTGATCTGATCTAATATGGAAGTATTAATTAAAGGGAAGACTTCCTTAAAAGGTTTAGCTGGGATGAGATCTAACAGACAGCTAGAGGATCCAGATGAAGAAATAATTCTAGTTAACTCAGAGAGCTCAACAGGAGAGACATTTTCCAAGTTTACATCTGGTCCTACAGTTGCTTCCAGGGCTGCTGTGCTTAGCAACACATCAGTGACTGTGGCAGGAAGGGTCGGCCCGATTCTCTCCCTAATAATGAGAATTTTATTGATAAAGAAGTTGATGAAGTCATTACTGCTGAGAGCTGAAGGAATAGAGGGCTCAACAGAACTGTGACTCTTTGTCAGCCTGCTACAGTGCTGAAAAGAAACCTGGGGTTGTTCTTGTTTTCCTCTATTAATGATGAATAGTATAAAGTCCTGGCCTTACGAAGAGCTTTCTTATATAACATTAGACTATCTTTTCCAGGCCAGGTGAAATTCCTCTAAATTAGTGGAACGCCATTTCCTTTCCAGCTTTCTAGTCGCTGCCTAGCAGAGCGTAGTTCTGAGTTGTACCATGGTTGTACCATGAATGTGATGTGCACATATGTGCCAAGATGAGCTCTGCGTTGATGATTTCTAAAACCAAATAGAAGAGCCTAGTTTGTGCCTCCCATGCAGTGACATCAGATACGACAGATAAGAAAGCTGTATTAGGAATACAGTCACAAGTTGGAGTTGGGCGACACTTCATTTTTGAACACTTCGTACAGTTTCATTGTGTGCTACAGACAGAATATTTTTTCATCCAGATGTTCAGGCGAGTATTTGAGGACTTGAAGGTGAAGTGTTGTTAAAGGAGTATTGTGTAGGATTTAGTGCCATCTAGCAGTGGGGTTGCAAATTGCAATCAACTGATCACCTCCCGCTTCACCGTCCTCTTTCAAAGGTGGAAGAGAATTTATGGCGGCTATGAAAGTCGTGAAAAACTCGACACGCCCTCTTTGCAGTCAGCGTCTAGTTTGTCCCTTCACACTCCCTGGAGGACGACTTATTCCCTCTGTAGATATGAAGGGCTCATTATACGATAATGTCTGCTGTAAGTGTGATATACCCAGCTAGGGTTAAGTTTGCACATCTTTATCAAACAATAGCAGATAGACATTTTGGATGCCAACAGAAAGATCCCAACTCTCCACAGTCTCTTTCCCAATGCACCGTATCACAGAAATGAATATTCGGAACTTCCGTAACATGTCCTTGAAGTGATGGGAGAGTTTTGTTTTCCCTCAGATCCCGCCCAGAAGGTGGTGGTCAGCAAGCCCAAGCTGGTGGAGCGTCGTGTTTCCGAGCAGGTGTCCATGCTGGGGGGCACAGTCAGCAAGGCCTTGTCCTCCTCCGACACCGAGCTGTTGATGCTCAATGGAACCGACCCGGTGGCCGAAGCAGCCATCAGACAACTCCACCAGTCTGCCAAGCAGAAGCTCAAGTCCCCGGTGAAGAAGAGCACCATCATCATCTCAGGCATCGCCAAAGTAAGGATGAACTATACGAGGGGAACTGGTGAACTTTACCGTTTCACATCAGTTGCTGTCGCACTTCTTTAATATAAATGGCTGTAAAGGAGTTGGGAAAGCCTGGAAGCTCAGGTGAGGACAGTCGCTCATATTTGCTGCTCAAGAAGTTAGTTTCCTCCAAAAGGTTTGGTGCTCCTGTGGTTTATCACGACGAGGAGAGCTGTAGATTTCAGACGTAAGTCCAGGAAGAGACTCCACATCTTGTTGGAGTACCCTGCATGTGTCTGTCATTAAAACTTGGCCATCCAGTGGGAAAAAAAACAGTTTCCATCATCACACTGTCAAAGAAAATATGGTTTCGGTAGAAATCGATTTTTAAAAGGGGAATGTGCTTTGTTTTCCAGACGCCTTTGTCTCAGGATGACGAGCTGGCTCTGATGGCGGGCTACGCTGCAGCGATGGATGCCTCCATGTCAGAGGGCAGCTCTACTCAGGATGTGACCACAGCGATCGCGTCGGGGATCAGTAGTCCTCCAGACGAGTCTGAGCCCCAGGAAGGCCCCAGTGGAATTGGCCGGCCTCCAGAGAACTGGGAGAGCCACACCGGAGAGAAACTGGACCACAGCTCGCTTTCCATGTGTGTGTCGGAGGCGAGCTGCAAGAAGAGCCGAGGTGAGAGGTCACTGATGGGAGGGGGGGGGCACCTCTCACACCAATGGAGTCTCTCACATTTAAAGGAGTATTGTTCTTGAATTCTTTAAGAAGGCAGAACTTGCTCAGTTTTCTCTGTCTTGCTGTGTTGACATCCATCTGATGCTCCTCAGTGACGCAGTCTGTTTTCTCTCTTCCCCTCTTCCTGTTTGAACGTTTCTGTACTCGACTATCTTCACTCCCATCTTAGAGGAGAGCACTGCTAAGCACACATTATGTCCTGATGAGTAAGTTACATCGTGAGTTACTGCTAGTGTCCTCGGTACTCTTGTATATGTAGTTTCTGATAGTAGTAGATTAGATAACATTGTTTTTCAGTCAAATTCATTCTTTAGTTCCTGTAAAATCATTTTTAGCATCCATCTTTAGACTTGAGAAGTTTTGTGAGGCTGCAAAATATAGACACTGAATATTTTGTTATATTACTACCTCCAGTATGACATGCTGCATTAGGACTGTTGATACGGACTAAAATATCACACGTGATGAAGATCTGACATCTCATACTTCAGTATCTGTAAAATCTGTTTGCTGTTCAGTGTATTGTTCAGCCTTTTTCTGTCAGTGTGTGCTACAACATATACTGATGTCCTTTTTTCTTCATTTATCATTAACTTCCATAGTCTCATACTTGACTAAACTAAGCCACAGATACTGAGGATGACACAGAAACGTCTTCCATGCTGAGTCAGAGGAATAATCTTTGCAGCCAGGTTGGACTGGAAGGCTGCTCTCCGCTGGTACAGTTTAGTGCCAAGTCAGTTTATCTATAAAGCACATCTGTGCAAAACAGAAGTGCTGCACAACGTCAAACAGATCCGACTTGAAACCGTTAATTCAACACATGCAGCAGTAAAGCAAACAAAAATTAAAAGCAATAATTATCCAAAACAACACACATAAGCAGTACTTATGAACAAAAAAGAACATTTAAATTTAAATTGGGTCTAATGTGGGGACATGCCAGTGAGAATAAATATGTTGGTTTTTTTTAACTGAGATTGAACACCGGTGTTGAAGATGATCTGAAGGAGGAGGCTGTTCCAAAGTCACTGAGGAAACCCAATCGACCTGAGGAGCCAGTCTGGATTTAGGATCTACTAAAAGCTGCTGGTTCAGTGACCTCAGCAGGCGATGAGAGGTGTTAGAGGTGCGCCAGGTCACACGGATAATACGGGGCTGCTTTACTTGAGCACTTCAACTCTTAACGAACTCTTAAAATGAATCCGTAACTGAACATGCAGCCGAAGTAACGACGCCAGGATGTTGAAATGTGCTCATGCTGACACGAACCAATCAGGAGCCACGCTGCAGCATTCTGAACCGACAGCCTACAATGTGTTCGCTGGTGATTACACACAAAGTCTGAGTGTCCCCATCCGAAGGTTGACGGAGCTCCAACGCAGAGGAAAGACTAGTACAGGAAAGAGGACAAAATACACTGTTTGTTTTTGGGGGGTTTTTCAACCCTCTATGACAGATTTTTTTTTTATTATTTTTTTTTTTGTCGTCCAACTAACACAAATGTTGTGCTGCTGCTGCTTCGGCTGTCTTCATATTGCTGCTGAAAGGAATACTACACATGCCTAAGTTTTATTTTTGTATTTATTATTTCATCATTACTTTCTCTTGAGTGGTGAAATCTTGTCTCAGGTGATGTTTTACACTATCTCCTGTCCACTCCCTTGCCACAGGCAGCTTCCTTCAGAAGAGTGCCAAGCTCTTCTTCCGGCGACGTCACCAGCGCAAAGACCCGGGGATGAGCCAGTCCCACAACGACCTGGTTTACCTGGAGTCTCCGTCCGCAGTGGAGCGGGCCAGCCGAACAGCCACGCTTAGCCGCATGCTCAACCGCAAGAGTAAGAATAAGAGCAAAGCCAACGGCTCTACCTCCATAGGGGAGCCACATGTGTGACACCTCCACTCCCCCTCGCTGCCACCTTGCCCTTCACCTCAGTCCCTCCCCACAACAACTACCATCATCACCTCCACCTCAAAGTTGCACTGGCGAACATCCCGGCTAGCCCTTCTCCCCCTCTGGTGCCCGGCCTGCATTCCGGGGCTCCTGCATTGTAAACGGGAAGATGGCGCAGATGGGAAAATATCCTCTTTTTACAGCTGGATCGCGCTCGAGTGCTTCAAATAAGAAGCCGACATTCCACCTGAAAGCAAGTGCGTGCATGTGTGGATGAAGATATCCTGTCCCGAGTTGGTGGCATTTCAGAGGAAATATTTCTGCATGTTTCTTATATTTGATTTTATGCAACATTTTGGAAAATCTTTAAGTGCTTTTGCGGCCTCGTTATGGACAGACGGGACTGTGGGCCATCACTCTTTACCTCACTGACGCTGAGGGCGAAGAGGAAACTCTCCCTGCTGTAAACCGTAGGTCTCCTACGGTGGACCAACAGGACCAAAGATGAAGAGCAGAGTGGTGTTTGTATGATTTGCACATTTTCCGTACCTTTTATTTAAAGTGCAATGATAGGAGCTACTCTGCGATCGAGACTTTTCCGTAGTTCATGGAAATAATCTTTTCACTGCACGACCGCTGCAGGTGGGAGAATAACACAACTACTTTTTGACACTAATATTATGAATTTATTTGTTAAAAGTCCTCCTAAATTTATTACAAATTAAACTAAATCATGTATGTAATGTGCACAATGAAAGCTATAAAACGTAGCAATTCAGAAAAAAAAAGTGAGCTTTATGTTTAATAAAGACGGCAAAACCTTAATGTAAGTTGTGATTGGCATGTACAGAGGTCATGTTGTCATGCGCCCACCGACCGTAAATAAGTTACCCACCATCTGAAAATAGAAGCAGAGTGATTTCTGCTTTTTGTAGTGTTTTCAGATAATATGCAACTTTCTCTCCTTTGTCTTCCTAAAAGATTCCTCCTGCACACTACTGTTACCAGCAGGACTGTTAATGTGTCAAAAGGGAAGCGAATGAAGCTTGATCCCAGGGACTGTGAGGATACACTCGGCCATACCTGTCGCATTCCTGAAACTTGTGTTTGGGTCCTGAACCACAGCTGAATGGAATGAACTCCTCCGTCTTGTCATTTCATGTTTTATTGTTTTTAAAAGATGTAGCTTTGAACACGTGAACAAAAGAAAGTGAACACATTTGAGAGCAACCAATCTTGTTGGGCTGCTGCTTCTTTTTCTTTCTGTTTTTTTTTAATCCAGCTAATGATTGTATTTTTTATTGTGAGCAGCTTCTCTCTCTCCATCATGTTAACTACTGTTTATCAAGAAGTTCTGCTCTGAGAACTGATGCAGCACTGTGACGCACACAACTAACAGATTGCCTTACAGTTATTCCGAGGAGGAATTCACGGCTTCTTCTAGACTTGCTCCTCCACTTGACGTGACTTTGGGCCCACAGGCTGCATCCACTCTCAGACTGTAGTGAGACGAGCGTACCACTGTGTTTCCTTCACCATCGGTAGTGTCTAGAATTAAGAAGCCTATGCACATAACATATCTGCTAACTGAGTGTTTACATTATTAGACTACCTTAGAATACATTTAAAAAAAAACACTTGTTCACGACAACACTCTTCTGCAGATACGGTGCTGGTGTCTTTTGTGTCTTTACGTAGCAACGCTGTGATCTGCTCTCATTCACTATCACTGACTGCAGTCTGTTTAAAAAAAAAAAGAAGGAAAAACTGCTTCATCATTCAGACAGAAACACCTTTAAACTCTTGAGTGGAGAAGGTAAATGGGTCGTTTCAATCCCACTCAGCTTCGCAGCCTTTTACAGCCTGTCAGAATCAGCTACTGTGGTGCGTTCGGCGAGCAGTAGGGCTGTGTGTGATTCATAAACTGCTTCCTGATGTTTTTGTAATCTGCATCTGCTCTGTGCACAGAAACCGGCTGACTGAACTGTCGTTGCAGAGGCATCAGTCATTCCCCTGCAGGGACTGTAACTAATATACATATCGAGTTATTTCATTTTCAGCAATAAACATTGATTGAATAACTGAGACTGCAGTGGCACTTTGAATGTTCTGGCTGCTGTGAATTCTCGGCGGTGCTTGCGTTGCTATGAAATCTACACATGTGGGTGTGCTGTTTCACTTTTTACATTTTTGAGAGGCTTTTGTACATGTAGGGGCATCAGCAGTGGATACTTACAGCACATATAGCTCCAGTTTATGCTTCTTTATACTGTTGCATCACATTCCAGAGGAAAACATTGTGGTTTTTTTACCCCACTAGATCTTATCTTGATAGCTACGAGTTATTTTTGCCGGGGGGTTTTTTTTTTTTTTTTTTTGTACAAAACAATCAGCTTCTAAATTCTCATGCATTGAGGGGAAAAAAAAAAACAATCTCATTTCAGTCTGGAAGTCAAACCTTAGTGCAAGGAATATAAAATCTGCCATTTTACCAGTAATATTTCAATGGAAATCAATTTGTGATAAGAAATTTCACAAACGGTTTCATAATATACTTTAAGCTTATTGCAATGAAAAGCTAGGTGGAGCAATTTTTACTGCACTGAAAAATATGCTGATAAATTCGTGCTTGATTGGGACGCTTTGTACGAGCGCCTTCAATCCCCATAATGCACTCGGCACTGCTCGTTTCCGGTCCTGCGCCGTTTCTGGAGCGGATTGGAACCCGGAGTCAGGATTCGATAAATGAAGGGTCTTCTGCAGAAAAGGTAACGTGTTTCCCCACAAATGTACGTCGGTTTTCCGCTAAATGGCGACGCAGTGTCGTAGCGAAGGTGCAGCTGCTGCGTCCGGTCCGCTCCGAGCTTCCCCGAGCCGCCTCCTCTGCTCACTGCTTGGCGCTGAAAAGCACCGACTCCGGTTTGGGGGTTTGCGTCTCCGGTCCATCCGCCATGCCGACTGTTCTTTGTTACATTGTAGCGGAGAGGAGCCGTCAGATCGGAGTTAAAACCCGGCTAGAGTTTGGGAACGACTCGAATCCCGGATCCTGTCTCTTCCCCGGACTGCATTCGTTGATATGCTGCTCCAGCTGTATCGCATACACCAAAAAAAAAAAAAAACACTTCGTGTTGTTACAATACACTAATACACTGCTGTGCAGCCGGGAGGGCTGATGCATTCAGGTACAGCTGAAGAGTCCCACATTAAATGTGGATTCAGCCTCGGAAGTTCAGTTACATCCTAACACACTCTTTAAAGTACTTCCTTTACATAAATGTCTATTTACTACTAAATTCACTGACCTGAGAGCTGCTCAGCTCCCTCCTTGTTTCCTGTCGTGAACTCTTTTCTCCTGTCTGCAGGTGGGCATAATGGCTGAACCGACACCAGATGAGTTCATCTGTGAGTATGAATCCATCTCCCCACTGTAGTGTGTGTGTGTGTGTGTGTGTGTGTGTGTGTGTGTGTGTGTGAGTGAGATCGGACTGAGGTGACAGGTGTGATATGTGTCACAGGGTGCGAGGACTGTGCCCAGTACCATGACTCAGAGTGTCCTGAACTGGGACCTCTGGTGACCGTCCAGGACTCCTTCGTCCTCAGCCGAGCTCGGTGAGTGGCAGCCGAGGGGCGATGTCCTCCGTCCATTGGACTAAAGGTTCAACCAGAGCAAAAGCAAAAATGGGTGTTGGATCATTTCCTCCCCGGGGCTGTCAGGTGTTATTAATATTATAGACCTGGCACAGAGATTTGTGTGAGTAGGTGTCCCGTTGCAGATGGTTGAGTTTCTGGCCTGTGAAGTTTCATCCCACACATGCTAAATTTGTAACTTTGAGCATTTTTTAAGTGGCCCTTAAAATAAAATGGAAATGCTCACTCAGCAGTAGGTGAAGGTGAGCAAAGTGTGTGGGAAAAAAAAAAAAAGACAAAGTAGGAAGTATTATGAAAATGAGGTTGCTGTTTTATTATCATACATGTTGTGTTGCTCAGGTCATCTCTACCAAACAGCCTGGAGATCAGAGAGGTGGCTGACGGGGAGGAGGGCGTGTTTGTCCTGCGCCGGCTGGTCAAGAGGACCCGGTTTGGGCCCTTTGAGGCGAAGAGGGTCTCCCACCTGGAGAGGGAGGGACCGTTTCCTCTGAAGGTGCAGCTCGATGCGACCATGTAGACACTCCTGCTTTATAACATGGATACGCGGATGTCATTGTTAACTTTGAATGTCCTTCCATCTGCTACCGGGTAGATCTTCCTGAAGGACGGCGTGGTGGTGTGTTTTGACTCCAGCAGTGAGGAGGACTGTAACTGGATGATGCTCGTGCGACCCGCCACCGAACACAAGCACCAGAATCTGACGGCCTACCAGCAGGACGACGACGTGTACTTCAACACCTCCCAGGTACCTGCGTCCTCCTCGCGCCTTTTCGGAGCTGCTGCTGCTGCTCATGCAGCTCGTTCAGCTCGTTCATTTCTAACTGGAGATGGTTGCAGTCTTCCTCTTGTACACCTGCTGGCCTCTGCTGTGTTTTCAGGACGTGCTGCCAGGAACAGAGCTGAGAGTCTGGTACGGAGCTTTCTATGCCAAGAAGATGGAGAAGCCCGTTCTGAAGCCTCCTCTTCAACAACCATTGCCTCCCTCAGGTAGATTAATTCAGACATGACGGCACAGATGCTGCGCTGCAGGTGCCATGGCAACAGTGCGAGTTGTTTGTCTTAGTGTTTCCTCTCTTTTAATCAGATATGACGTCTTCGCCTGCTAAAACAGAGACCTCGGAGAAAAGTGGAGCCCAGATGCCCCCAGTGGCTGAAGACATCGATGCATGTAAGAGCATTCAGATCATCCATCACCTCCACTCAGTACGTCTTACAAATGTTTACTCTTCTTTTAGTTACTTTTATGGTAGTGTATATATATCTTTTTAAAGCTTTTAATTGCATCAGGCCGTAGTCTTCTGATGTTTTTTTGTATTCACCGTGAGTCCAGCTGGAGTTAAGCCCAGACTGTTCACCCATACAAAAGATTTCTAAGCTGAACAAAATGCTGTGTCACGGTTGCCCACTCTGAGTCCTCTGTTTCCTTTCACAGGTAGCATGCTGAGTCACCTCACCGAGGCGAAGACGGTAACGGTGCTTCCCGTCGACCCGCTCCTGCCCCAGGAGGAGAGCCTGGTCGGCCCCGATGAGGAGGAGGAGGAGGAGGAGGAGGTTGCCCCCCCCGCAGCTCCGCCTGGCCTCAAGAGGGGGCCGAGCCGAGGGAGGAGAGCGAAGGGACGCAGACCCGGAGCTACAGCTGCTGCCAGCAAAGGCAAAGGTGGGAGAGAAAAGAGGGTCATCCTGGAGCAGGAAAGGTAGCGATTGGTCAAACGAAGCTGGGGTCAGTTCACGAAGCTTCATGGCGACTCACTGTCCTGTACAGACATTCAACAATCTTCCAGAATCATGAGAAATGAATGTCAGAAAAACTACAAATGCGTCATCCATATTGGCTGATATCAGCTTCAAAGGGAAGTAATGGCATTGACCCAAAACAAACATTTCTGCAGATATGAGAGGTTGATTAAACAAGTTTAATTATGCTTAAATGCTCGATGCTCGACACCATGTCCCTGGTTCGAGGTGCTTTTCCATCTCTGGTGTCAGAAAGCAGGTGCAACGTTATATCTGCGGTGGTTTAAAAAAGATTTCCAAAACAGATTGCAGTTTGCAAAAATCTCTCAGTATTGGTCACACGAGGACGAGCATTCCTGTAACTTTACAAATTTAATTCTCCTTCTTAAGAACCTTCATCTCAAACGAACTATGAATTTGTAAAGAACAAACAGAATAAGTACATGTACTGGCAGGAGCTAAAAGAGTTAGAAGAAGTTGGCAGATCGAATAACTTCATACAGTATAGGTCTTGTTGATTTATTTATTTTTTACCATTCCTCCATGCAAAATCATGGTCGCGCTTTTTCTCCGTTCCTCCTATTTTATTAATGGCAAACGTCGACCCTAAACTTCAGAAAATCCGACCTAAACATCATCGAATCTGCTGACAGTGGTGAGGAAGTAATCAGAAGCTCTTCAGGTGATAATGTTTGTCCTGACAGATCAGATCAGACAGAATCCCCGGAGAACAAGATCTGAATCTCACTTTAAGTTACTGCTATTTACAAACTAAAGAAATAAGAGATCATTTTTGTTTAGTTTTTAGTGAATATTTGAGGGCATAATGTTACGTTCATGCTGACATAAATCTATAACACTTTTGTTGAAATTGTATGTAACTTGAATTAATAATCAATTATTTTTCAGTATTTTGTCACATCGTCAAGAACATCGTTATGGCAGAAATACCCAGATATATCCTGATATTATTTTCGCGCAATATCGCCCACCGCTACAACTTCTTTTTGAGTGTGTCCAGAGCACATCGTACCAAAAAGCCTTTTCTTTGCCTGAATGTTCAGGTTTTACTCAAATGGTCTTTTTAGGCAGCAAAAGCTTTTTTTTCCGAGCGATGCCTTTCATGCAGGTCAAACTGAACTCTCAGGTTTTTCTCTTTTCATCGTTCTGCTTTCTGTCTGAATCTGCTGGAACGTCTTTAACAAAATGCCAGTTGTTTGAAATCTGCTCAGCTTGTCGAGGTTTCACAGGTGAATGATTTATTTCAAATCCTTTGTCGGACTCCAAGACCTTTTTTTCCTGAATGCCTGCGAGAGCTCTTCAGATCTTGACATGATGACACCGCACACTTCAATAACAAAGAGAACAGCAGACAGTCAGAGGTTTAAATACGTTCCTCCTGTCACCCACTGACATGCTTCTAATCATTGACACCAAATCTGGAATCTGCAATCTTGTTTGAGTGTCAAAAAGGCTCAAATGTTTTCTGGTCCAAATGGATCAAAAAAGTCAACAGTTTCCAATGAGATGTTCTCACTTTTTTACATCATTGTGGTGCAAACTGCCATATCTCATCGACCATTTGAGCTGGGATCACCTCTGACTTTTAATCTAGCGCTGTCACAAGGTTAACATTTTAGTTTGTTCCTTCATACCTGTGAAAGTCTCGGCATTCCCATCTACAACAGCTCTACTTTGTGTTTAGTGGTTATTTGTGAGCAAATGCTAGCATGCTAACATGCTAAACTAAGATGCTGAACATGTTAAACATCACCATAAAGATGTCAACAATATGAGTACGTTTGCGTTTAGCTCAAAGCACCACTGTACTCTGATACTGCCTCAGAAGGGCTACCGTGACTTCGTCTTGGTCTTAGTTTTCCAGTTCTGAAGAACTCCTGGAAAATGTGAGAAGTGGGTGAGAAATCCTGGAAAATGTGAGAAATCCTGGAAAATGCCTGGTATTGTCCTCAGAAATGACCTTCTTGGCTTTTCATTCAAAGCTGGCAGCTGAAATAATGTTCAGGGACCAAATGAAGGTAGAGTAGCAGAGGTGAGAGCGACTGTCTTGAGGGGAAAAAAAGTGTCAGCTGTTATGAGCTTTAGTTTTAAACTCTTTAATCGAACGCTCCACAACCTGCAGGATTATCGACTGACATTAAGTCGTCTAGGCAGCAAAATAACGCTGATGGTGTTAAGTCGGCAGGCGAAAACGAAAAGCTCGCTTTTAATTTGCATTGAAGATCGGTGAAGATGATTTGAATTTGCGTTTAAAAGTACACAGTGATGTGTGCTCTGCATTCCGCCTCGCGTGTACGAGTCTGTCGAGGTCGCCGACTTCAGCTGCCTCTTCTCGTTCCGCTCAGCTCACCAACTCCCACATCCACACAAGAAGAACACACAGTACACACAGAGCGGAGGAGACAACGGAGCACGGCTTCACCTCCGAATCCATAAATTGTGAAAATAAACAGAATTCACAGGGCTGTGGACGGTTAGTCTGCTGTTGACTGTCTGCACGAGGTGAGAAGCTCAGAGACTTCCCCGATAACAAACTAAATAGTGCCTCTGGTTTAAATCCGGCCTCCGTCCCTTTAATCATCCCCGGTGCAGCGCTCCGAGGGATCCTGACAGGCTCTGTTCTGTAACCACGTCGAGCATCGACTGCAAGTCTCCTCCACAGTATCAAAACAGAAACGCTGCAGCTTGGACGTTTTGAGGAACAGGAAGAAGTTGCAGAGAGACAAATTTGGCAAGTAGGAGTGATGAGCGACGATTGTGTTGTTTCAGATGAGAAACTTTGTGAGCGGGCGTGTTGTCACGTCGGGGAACGCCATGGCGTCAACAAATGTTTACGCTGAGACGTGTCAGAACATCACAGTAAGACTCGGTGTTGACTCTCTGACCCCGGGGGGCGAATACATAACTCGCAACCTCACAAAAATCAAAGACTGTGACGTTCTGCCATTTAAAACACCGACTCCGACTCATTGCTTTATTGACATCGGCTTTCTTAAATATTTCAAGTGTTTCTGTTGCTGATTTTCTGAATCTGATGTGCGCTCTCTGCTCAAGTTACACAGCTTGGTCACAAAGTCACACAGGTGCTGACGCTGATCAAGCGATTTAACGTGGAATACTGACTCACAGAAGGTATTTCTTTCCCCTGCTTTGTGCACATCACTGCTCTGCTTCCTTCATGCACGACAGTCTCTGAACATTTTCCGATCGCATGTGATAGAATGGTCAATTTAATTCAAAAGACAAAGGTATTCAGGAACCTGTTTGCTTTTATAATAGTCACTGTTGTCGTTGGAGGTTGTCTGAGCAGGTTGAGGGAAGATTCCCAGTTCAGCGCCTGGTTAGTCGATACGTCAGGAGATGTGCACATGGGCATATTCTACATTTTGCAGGAGGTCCCTTTTATTGTTGGTTTTATGGGCATCTCAGATCTCAAGACTCATTCACGATACATTTTGAGGTCCATCTGACATACCAGCATTATGTGATTGGAAATGTATCTTAAAATGAAGTAAAAATCTTGTTTAATGTTCAAAAAAAGAATATAATATAAACTGGATATTGTTATTCGTTTTTTACTTTCCACATGTCTTCAGAAATGAAGTATCATTTAGACTACCACTACCAGTTAGACAACCACCGTTGATGAATCTGTAGCAGATTTCTTTGTGACGTTGGGTTTTTCTGCTGTGTGCAGACGTGAAGCCCTCGATGGAGCGGTCCAAGCCGGCGGCCTCGGAGGCAGCGGGAGCAGCAGCAGAGAGCAGCAGCCTGCTGAGCTCGTCGGACACCGGGGCCGTCCTGAAGAGACACAAAACCAGAGAGCACAAGAGGGTTTACCGCTGCTCCCTCTGCAACAAGATCTTCCAGAACAGCAGCAACCTCAACAGACACATCCGCTCTCACGGTACGTGCACATTTGAACTGCTGGCTTTGGTTTCGTCAAATCAGAGAAAATCACCCTTCAGAATGAGTGGCTGTAAAATATTAAAGAATCCCTGGAACGTGTCCTCTCAGGAGATAAACTGTTCAAGTGTGACGAATGTGACAAGTTGTTCAGCCGCAAGGAGAGTCTGAAGCAGCACATCTCTTACAAGCACAGCAAGAACGTGGTAAGTGACCAATCAAACGCTCGCTTCTAGAGGTTGCCGTCCCTCTGCCGCTTCACGTTTTTGTGTTTTGTTTTTTTTGTGCTCCCAACAGCCGGACATAGAGTATAAATATAAATGCAACACGTGTGAGAAATCCTTTCGCCTGGAAAATGCCTTAAAGTTCCACAACTGCCGGACAGGTAGAGGCGTCTTTTTAAATTTGTCGTTTAGTTTTATTTTCTTGAACATATTTTTTCCCCCGTCTCATCCGGTCCTATTTGAATTGATTGTTTCTCCAGACGACAAGACGTTCCAGTGTGACATCTGCTCGCGGTTCTTCTCCACCAACAGCAACCTCTCCAAGCACAAGAAGAAGCACGGCGAGAAGCTCTACTCCTGCGAAATCTGCAACAAGATGTTCTACCGCAAAGACGTGATGCAGGAGCACCACAGGAGGCACGGCGTGGGTGAGTCCTACGGCGGCCGACGGCAAAGGTGTCGGTCCGAGTTTAGTTCGGTTCTATTTTTAAAATGTTATCGTGAGGGTGAGAAATGAATTTGACGTTCAGTAGCGTCATTTACATTCTAGATGATGCGGATGTGTTTGGGGAGGGGGGGGGGTTGCTCTGAAGCAGCTGAGACAATCACAGTGACATGGATAATAGTTCAACAAATGGATAAAGGCTTCTCCAGGAAATCACAGTCTGTAGCCAGAGACTGACAGTTGTCTTTTATTATTTGTACAGTCGCTTCAGAAGTATTCAGATCCTTTTACTTTTTGCATTCTTTATTCTCTTATAGATTTATTTTCAGTACATAAAACTGCCATTCCCCCCCTCCTATCAGTCTGCACTCAATCACCCATAATGACAAAACACAATATAGCATAATTATATTTTTATTTTTATTATTTATTTTTTTTAAAGAGTTGTTAGAAATCAAAAGCGGTCATCTCTCATTTACGGAAATATTCGGACTCGTAATTGAATACTTTGTAAAAGCTTTTGGCAGCGGTTCCAGCTTTGAGTCTTCCTGGTCGGTCTCCTTACACACCTGGATTTTTGTAGTTTATTCCATTCTTCTTCTTCCTGCAGATCCTCTCAACATTTATGAGACTGGATGGTGTTGGTTCAATAAGTACGACAATATTTGTACCTTTTACAGACTTCATTCATAAACTTCTGCACAACTGCAATAACAGCGACCTACTTAAAAACCCGCCTTCACACATGCACAGTGACGAATGTGGTTTCTCTTTTAAGAACAACACGGTGCAGAAAACAAACATGTTTAACAGGTTTAAAGATGCAGCTTTAACGAACCAGGTTCGATGATCCAGAGTCCTTTGTTGTCTAGTTCATTTACACTTTCACTGAGACTCCTCAGAGGAACAACTGCAAATGTCCCCTTCTGTTTAAAACAGTCAGCAAGCTGCTTCCTGGTATCCGACCACATGACCTGCTGAACGGCCCCAGACTGGATGGAGTCCTTCATACTCAACAGCACTTTTTTTTCTTTCACTTTTTTCATAAATACACCAAAAAGGATTCCAGAACACACAGGGTCGATAGAACTGCGGTCATTTAATGTTTCCCGCATAAACAGACAGAAAGCTGAGTTATAACTGAACAATTTGGTGCACCAAGCTACAACTGTAGTTCTTCTGTTGGACCTTTAACCATTTGCTGAACTGAACCCACGTTGCATGTGGACAGGACCAAAGCACATGAAGAGAGAGGAGCTGGAGGCCAACGGAGAAGAAGGGACCAAGTACAGAAAGGAGCCGTCACCCTGTCCCATCTGCGGCAAGGTGAGACTAATGGCTCTTAAAGCAGCATCTCAAATACCTCTTCAGAAAACCAGGAGGTAAAAAACATGTAGCGTTGGTGTACACAAGTACTTCATGACTCTGTGTGTGTGTGTGTGTGTGTGTGTGTGTGTGTGTGTGTGTGTGTGTGTGTGTGTGTGTGTGTGTGTGTGTGTGCGCGCGCGCGCGCTCGCTCGCTCAGGTGTTCTCCTGCAGGAGTAACATGAACAAGCATCTGTTGACTCACGGTGATAAGAAGTACACCTGTGAGATCTGCGGCCGCAAGTTCTTCCGCGTGGACGTCCTTCGAGATCACATTCACGTGCACTTCAAGGTGAGACTGAAATCTGCAACAACATCAGAGCTGTTGCTGGATTATAACGTCCGAGTGAGACTTTTTTATTTTTTTACTCCTTTCATCATGAGGACCGGTTTCTGTTCCACACTGGATTCACAGAGGAAAAGCTGCATCTCACGGAGCAGTGTAAATTATTCAGGACGGACAGATGAAAAATTCAGAGTCGATTATATTCACTGTTGAACATCCCTACTGTACATTGAGCTGAGTAACAGCGTGATGCCATCATGGGAGGCTGTAGCTCAGTTGGTAGAGTGGGTTGCACACCAATTGGAAGGTTGGTGGTTCAATCCCAGCTCCTCCTGTCCACATGCCTAAGTGTCCTTGAGCAAGACACTGAACCCTAAAATTGCTCCCGATGGTGTACCATCAGTGTGTTATAAGTCACTTTGGATAAAAGCATCAGCTAAATGAAATGTAATGTCTGAATATTAAGCTGGATGTGCCGCACATGTTTAACCATCACATTTACCATTTAAAGCAGGGACGTCTGCTTTCTATTCCACTCACACTTTGGATTTAAATTAACGATGAGCTTTTCAAGCAAAATTACTATTCGATGTTCGCTGGGAACTATTTGATATTAATTTAAAGACTTAAAGAAGAAAAATAACTTTTTTGACAGCTCTAGTTGTGTTTGCAAGGTTCTGCTATTTGTATGACAGCATCTAACCTCAGCACGACACAATTTACTGACAGCTGGTAGGGAGGTGTTCTTCTCTTTCTTTTATTGTTTAAGGGTGATTGGCAAACAGCTTTTAGGTGCTTTACCTCCGCCTGCTGGTAGTAGTGTCACATTACCACCAGGCTTCCATAAAAACAGGGACAATAAAGATGAAAGACGGATAAATTACTTTATAAATGAATATTGAAAATGTATCTTCATTTGTTTGATATTATAAACAGCATACTTCAGCAGTGTATTCCTTCCTTCATAATGTGGTCATCATTCCTGATTCATTAAAGCTAATGAGTAGTTATTAACAACATCATCCTCCATAAAATCTTCTCTACCTAATCTCCAGTACATATTCATATCTTCAGGATGTCCAGCGTGTTTTTCCAGCAAACTGATAAGTGTAAAAATACAAAGACACCAAATTTAAGACCTTCTGAAAGTCTGTTATTGTCACATGCCATCGTGGGCTAAGGACATAATATAGTTTTGAGGTGAAGCACTCCTAATGTAAGGCCTTACTTCACCAATCAGGAAAACTCAAGACAGGTAGATAAAACTAAAAGGCACCATGTTAGATGAATAAGTGGAAGATGTCACTAGCACCTTCCCCTCCCACCACGTTTCATCAAAATCAGCTGCGACCCTCCGGCGGCTCAGCAGCCGACAATTTTAATAACCTCAGAGGTTTGTTTCTACTCCAGGACATCGCCTTAATGGATGAGCAGGAGAGAGAAGAGTTCATCAAGAAGATCGGTATCTCAGCCGATGACAGCGACGAAACGGACGAAGACGAGGAGGAAGACGATCAAGAACATCACAAGTACAACTGCAAGAAATGTCAAGTAAGAAATGAAGAAACCCAGCAGCTCAATTTAGATTACAAAATGTTTTAACTTATCTTGAACAAAGTGTTGCAAGTTCACAAACATGTTGGAGGATCATCAAAACTTTCACAGGCAGATATGGAAGGCGTGTTGTTTCACTGAGTCTCATACAAATAACACCATTTTCACTTCTTATGTGTCTCTAGCTGTCGTTTGCAAAGGGCAAAGAGTACCTGAAGCACATCATGGAGCAGCACAAGGAGAGAGGCTACGGCTGCGGCATCTGTAACCGACGCTTCGCACTCAAGGCCACGTACAACGCTCACCTGGTGATCCACAGAGAGCAGCTGCCCGACCCCGCAGTGCAGAAGTAAGACCGCAGGAAGCACACAAAAAAAAAACGCATTGCAAGTGACATTGTGGGTCACAACAACCGGATGAGGACGTAGACAGAATGTCAGCTGAGGTCTGCTGTGCACTGATTGTGTAACATTACAGACACTAGTGTGAAGCATACTGAAGATGAGTTGCTAATCAGGGGCACATTAACCCTCGTGTTGTCCTTGGATCAAAATGACCCGCAGCTGTGTTCAACCAAGTTCTATTTCATTTTCATATTTTTTGGGATCATTGGTGACAAGGAGGCTGTGAGGGTTTCTTTAAAGAATGATGACCAATGATCCCAAAAAATATAGAAATAAAATGGAACTTGGTTGAACACAGCTGTGGGTCATTTTGACCCGAGGACAACAGGAGGGTTAAGTTTAATCCCAAACTCAGATCAGGATGTGTGAGATCTCGGGTTTTTATCAGAGCTGTAGCCGAAAGTAAATGATCTGATTTGAAACAGAAAAAAAGTTCAACTTGAGTTATTACTTTTCCAAGCTGCAGAACAAATTTACTGCCATCTTTTAAAGTCTCCTGCTCTGTTCTCGAGGTACATCCATCCATGTGAGATCTGTGGCCGCATCTTCAATAGTATCGGTAACCTGGAGAGGCACAAGATCATCCACACTGGTGAGCACCAACCCTGTTTATCTGTGTGTGTGTGTGTGTGTGTGTGTGTGTGTGTGTGTGTGTGTGTGTGTGTGTGTGTGTGTGTGTGTGTGTGTGTGTGTGTGTGTGTGTGTGTGTGTGTGATCCTGAATGATCAAATATCTTGAGGTTCATATTTAGATAAACCGATTGGGGGAAAAACAGATTTGATCAAACGTTTATTGTCTTAAATTAATGCTATAAAACACGTGCCTTCCTTTTACAAAACTTCATACACTAAAAGCAAATCTCATGATTGTATTGAATAGGAAGTCTCAAGACTGGGTCCATCCTATTTTATATACCGTCAACGGTCCATCCTATAATTATTTAGATAATGTAACATGCGATACAACAATATAAGC